>NC_034410.1:14467574-14764009 GCF_002078875.1 Numida meleagris
GGGGGGGGGGAGGGGAACTTGCTGAGTGGAGAGTCAGGTGTGACACTTTGAAAGCCGTGTTAGCTTCTCTGCTGTCCCACTTGTTAGTGATTATTCAACTTGAAGTCAAGGAGGAAGTCAGGATGCTCTGAAGCCAAACAAAGGAACAGTGTGCTGGGGAGGGTGGTTTGCAGTGCATCAGCTGCTGGTCAGGGATGCTTTGGACTGGAATTTAGTTCTTTGCTCTGTCAAAGATTTCTCCTGAGATACCAGCTGTCGACTAGGGTGACCTGCTCAGCACACCTTTGAAGCCACAGAAACAACAAACCCGTGGGTTCTTTAGTGTTTCCCATGTGTATAGTCCTCATGTCCTATGGGGGTTATGTACTGTGTGGTTGATGATTATCTGGTAAAATGCTTAGGTGTTACAGCAAAGGAGGCATTCTCAATGACTTGGACTCCGAACACGCGGAGAAGTCCTGCTCACCACTTGAGTACTCTCATACCGAAGTGTTTCCAGACTGGCTGTTTAGCAAACAGCCAAGCAGCAGCAATTAGCTTGGATAGCTGCTGCAAATGGGCCTTTGCTTGCTCTCTGTTGCCAGAGGAGGCTGTTTACAGGAAACACTCCAGCCAAGCAGCTGGCACTTATATTTTGATGCTCTTCCACAGCATAGGCATGTGTTTGGAAGAGATACTCATGTATCTCCTCTGACATACGAGCATCTCGCTTCCTTGGAAGGGTAGGATAAACTCCCATTTCACAGAACACCAATCTTGTTTGTTTTTGTTTTCAGGATATTTAGGGAAATACTCAAGCATTTGTTTGTGTTGGCTGTCTGGTCAGAGGAGTTAAGAGTTTAAAATGCTTACTGTATTGGAAGTAATGCGCTTTCTGGCATTCAGTGTATGTGCTTTGATTATTTGTGTGTGCCTGTGCACACCATTAATAAGTATTAAAAAAAAAAATATTAAAAAAAAAAAGAGATGGAAGCCCTGGAACAGAATTTCCCAAGGATAGAGTTGGTTTTTTTTGCAGGTTTGTGAAGCAGGTGATGGTCCAATCCTGGCTGCTGGAGGACAGGTCAAGTTAATGTTGGGAAGCACAACTGCAAAAAACACTTCTTCCCTTTCAGAAAGAAAAACGAGTTTGCACTGTTGAGCACCTGCAGTCATGCCCACAGAAAGCAGTCAGTCCACGCAGCCCTAAAACATGCAGGGTCCTGGTGTGTGCTGTATCCTACAGAGTGGTGTAGAAAGGCAGCTGGTTTTCAGAACTGGCCATCCTGGTGCTTTGCCGCAGCATGGTGGGTGACGAGTGAGGCTGTGGAGAGATTACCAGGAAAGGAGATGCTCAAATTCCAGTCAAAGACTTACAGGAACATCATGAATGCTAGCGTTTGAGTTTTTGTGCTCACAAGACCCACAGCACTCATGTTGAGCTTTGTGGAGGCCAGTCATTTGCAAATGTCTTCTTCAGTTTCATAGTGCCATTTTCTCTCATCGTTTTTTTTCCATGTAAGATGTCGTCTCTTGCTCCAAAGTCCTCCTTCCTCAGCTTTACGCCTCTGTTACACAGCCTTAAGAAGTGGTGCAGCTGTCCAGGAAGGCTGTTTCTGCACGTGGCTGTGTAATGACCTCCCCTTGTTAGGGCTGTATTGCTGCCATGCAGATTCCTTCATAGGAATTGCTTGGCTCCTCTTGCACCTGTACTGGCTGGGGCTGGTTTCCACTCATGAGGCCACAGTTGGAGTTACCTTTCTCCTCTGAGGGTCTAGGCACTAGCTACGCATTCTGCCATGCTTGTCACTTTGTTAAATTGCACAGGCTTCAGTTGCAAATACTGCTGAGGTTAGTTAAATGTTGAGGGTGTGGTTAATTTGCAAGAACGCTAAACTAAAACTAGCACAGTGTTTAAAAAAAAAAAAAAAAAAATAGGGCTGATATAGCTGGGTTACCAGCCCAGCAGCAGAGAGCAGTGGCAATGGGATGGGATCTGGGGTTCGGCTGCCCGCTTTGGTGGCTACTGAGCTTAAGGCCAGATGAAATCAGTCTGAAATCACAGTGTGGGTGCACAGCTCATGTTTGCTTTTCATCCTTGTGCAATCAGGGTGTGTCTTGACCTTTATCATACTCTGACTGTAACTGCAGGCAGGTTGTACTTCCAGCATCCTTATTCCTCAAGAAAGTAGCTGTACAGATTCACTGCAGTTGCATTGTTTACATTGTATGCACTTGTAATTACTTGTTTTGTAAAAGTGGGATTCTGTTCTTTGCTCTTTATGAGGCTTAAGTGTGGCAGGTGTCTCCTACTTTAGCTTTGAGGAAGGCAATGGACACAAGTCAGTAGAAGCTCCTGACCTGCTCCTGTGCACATGCTTCCAATCCACAGCTCTGGTTGCAGATGTGATGTGTGATTTACTGGGAAATATCCCATGTTATTTGCGTGAGCCTTGCGGCCATTCTCACTCTGCAGTAGCGAGCAGGACAGCAATGGGGCGATGATGCAACTTCCTGCCCTTGTGTCAATTAATGGCTTTTAATGTGATTCTTTGTGGCAGGGTGACTTGAACTAATTAAAGATCTGTTTGGCTCCTTTAGAGGGCAATTGGGTGAGGGAAAAGTGGAAACCAGGAGCGACCGGGACAGCTTTGTGTTGAAACCTTCCCCCTGCACATGGCCCAGTGCATGGCAGCGGTGGGCAGGCAGTGCCTCACACCCCAGTTCACCTGACCCCAGCTCAGCTGGCAGGGAGGTGCCCTCAGAGGGCTTCTACTGCTCTGACAAATCTCAGCTTTTCCGTGAAAAGTTTAGATGGAAACCATAACTTGGTTTAGGCGAGGAATTTCTGGTTCAGGGATTAGTTTTAGGTTTTAGTGATTTCTGATTTAAAAAGAAGTGGGAGAGAGACGCTTTCCTTAACAGCTGCTCTGGGGAAATGTCACACAGCAGGAACTGGCTTTTAATCTGTGCCCTGCCTTACACCTGGCTTGTGCCTCGCTGCCCCATTTCTTAGGGTAGTGCCCCACCATGCAGGTTATTGGATAATGAGCGGAGAGAAGACTAACAAAGCCAGTTCTGCCCAAACAGTTGTGTATTGTTCACTGTAAGAGAGCAGAAAATCTGTTCCCCAGCTGGTCCTTGGTCTCTAGGCTGCAGGTACCAGAGGGATTTGTCATGTGTGTGTTTCAAATCGCAACACATCATGGTTGGTCTTTGCTTATTGTTTTCCACTGCTAATTAATCTTTTTTGGCTATTCTTCACAGATTTACATGAGCCCCGAAGTTATCCTGTGCAGAGGCCACACAACCAAAGCGGACATCTACAGCATGGGAGCTACTATTATTCACATGCAAACTGGCATTCCGCCCTGGGTGAACAGATATCCTCGTTCTGCATATCCATCCTACCTCTATATTGTGAGTGCCCTTAGAAAAGCCATCTCTCTGCTTCCATTGAAGGGGTTCCTGTACTCTTGTTGGGAAAGCTTCAGTCATATAAAGACTATCAAAATATTTGTTAGATGATGATATCATCCTTTTTGCTCTGGGGGAGGGAGTGAAGAAGGGAGTTTTGATCATGTAGAGGAAGGCAGAAGCTGAGCTGGAGTAATCTCTGTGGTTTTGTTACAAGTTGACAGGCCTTGGGCTTCCTGCTAGAACAGGGTGAAACTTGATTGGAGCAAGTCCATCTCGGTCCTGCTGCTGGTCTGTTTTGCTGCAGATAAAAACAGAGCTTGATTCTGTAGTTCACATACTGTGGTACAGAAGTCTGGTGAATTTGCATTGCACTGGATTTTATACTTTCTTGGAGTTGCTTTGAGTTTTAAAATTTATGATAAAATCTGATTTAAAAAAGGTGTATTTTCTGTGGTACGTATTATGTTCTAATTCATTATACTAGCTTGGAGAGGTGTTAAGTTGTAAGTGAGGAATTCTGAGACCACCATTCATTATCTGTGACTACTTTTTCCATTGTTTTTGGTGTAACTGTTTCAATGGTCTTTTTTTTTTATTATTATTATTCCAACAGATACACAAACAAGCTCCCCCTTTAGAGGACATTGCTGAAGACTGTAGCACTTCCATGAGGGAGTTGCTAGAAGCAGCTCTAGAAAGGAATCCTAACCACAGACTGTCTGCGGCAGAGTTACTGAAACATGAAGCCCTACACCCACCCCCAGAAGACCAGCCACGTTGCCAGAGTTTGGACTCAGCGTTGTTTGAAAGGAAAAGACTACTTGCAAGGAAGGAGCTGCAGTTGCCAGAAAACATCACAGGTAAATAATATCAGCATTACCTTGCACTTTGTAGATTTTACATTGTGTCAAACTTTGACTTGACTAAGTGTTTTGAAAGGAGGTGAACTCAAAAAGCTTCTGGAAGGAGATCAGTAGAAATCCCGATCAGATGAGGTCAGACCCAGCACTCATTAGGTGTTATGTAAAACACTCATTGACTTCAACTGAAGAACTTAGCCTGAATTCTGCAGCTCCAGAAGGATTGGCTCAAGGCCTTGGCAGTCACCTGGGGCAGATTTTCATGAAGTACAGATTGCTGTCTCAAGTTGTCTTAATTCATCCCTTTATTACAGGTGTTTTATTTATGCCAGTGATTTGTCTTTCAATGAGCAAAGTTTCAACAACTGCCACGAAACGAAATACTTTTTGCCTCCTTGAAGATAAGACACACACAAAATAGCAACTGTAATGATGCTGTCAACAGCACAAGCCCTTTGTTTTAAAAACAGTCATGACTGTAGGATAGAATTCAGCTCCCTTGTGCGTTGATAATTGCTCTATGAAGGATGACATATGAACCAGTTAAAAAACAAACAAACAAACAAAAAAACCCAAACAAGTCAGTGTGGCCTCAGATAGTATCAAGCTCAAGGGAATTTTGGTGTCAGCAACTTGCTAGCAGGCTTCAAAATGCTTTTCTCCTACTTCTAAAATATGTTAGGATCATTTTGATAAAGGGCATTTATAAAATGAGCTCAGACAAGTGGTTCATTTAATTGCAATAATTATTTGAAGAGATACCTGTGCAAAATTTTGGATGCTCTAATGAGTAAATGTTGAAATGAAACATTTAAAGTAATCGCTGCCTTTACATCTATAGCGGTGCCGCTCTTCTGGATTTTGCCTCGTGGGTGCATAATCCTATGACGGGCACAGGCTATCTCAGTCAATTCTTTTGAAGATGAAAGAATATTTGGCCATTACACTGGAACTCTAATTTAGGTGCCTGAGATTCCAGGACACTCATTGTACAAGTATTCAGGGGAGTTCTGCAGCTGCAAAGTTTCTTCAGACCTTGGCTTAAAAGAAAAAAAATAATCGGAGACAGACAGTCCCAGGTTTGTTCTATACTGTCACAAAGAGGATGTCATTTATTTAAATGAAAAGTCCCCTGTAATGAAGGGGAATTCTCGATTGTCAGAAAACTAGGAGTTTTTTCTTGTACCAAACTCTCCTTTAGCACAGTGGCTCAGAGAATGAGGAAGCTCTGTCTAGCTGTGCCAGCGGACAGGATTTTTTGTAGCAACTGAGCACACTTACTGTTTGCAAATCCTTGCCCTGGATTTATGGGTTGATTTGTTATCTTTCATGTTATTTTATTTGAGATTTATTTTATATTGGCTTTAAAAATGAAGCTTTCTAAAGCACAAATAAATAAAAGCAACTGTTAGGCTAATTTATTCCAGTAATGTTTGTAACTATGAAATTGCACTGATGCAGCTATTTGTGCAATAATGTCACGCTTTGCGTCTTTTCTTTTTAGATTCTTCGCTGTGTACTGGGAGCATGGAAGAGTCGGACCTGGTAAAGAGGCAAAGATCACTTTACATAGACCTTGGAGCTCTTGCTGGTTACTTCAATATTGTTAGGGCACCACCAGCATTAGAATATGACTGACCCAGTAACATATCAGCAGGTCAGAAATGGACCTCTACCTCTTAAAACTTGATTTTAAGACTTGTTTTTCAAATTTGTACATAAAAATATCGCCATTGTAAGGTGTAAAATGTGAATAGTTTATAATTGCACAGATGATTAAGCTAAGCCCTTAGGGGCTCTAATAAGCTGATCTCAAGCAATGGTATTGGTGCATCTACTGGCTGACCAACAAGAAGACGACAAAAAGAACACTGCAGGGAATGTCTTATTCTGGGGGACCCTCCTGTGCTGGGCCTTACACTTTTGTAAAGCTTATATGATATGCTTGCAAGTATTGCCATAAAAAAAAAAAAAGAGCATGAGGGCCATAAGATCTGGTCTATCTGAGCTGTCCTTAGTGAAAACTTTCCCCAAAAAAGTCTTTGTTCAGTCTTTGAAACCTGGCCAGTCTCTGGTCATTCTCAGTGTAAATCAGGAGCTTCCTTAAGCCGAGCTAGTTTCTATCAGGTGTCTCTGGAGTCAAAGCATCACTTGGTTACAGGTATGTTTTAGCTTTCTATCTTCCCTGTCCCCCTGCTCCCTGGGCAGAGGGAGTATCTGGCTGTATCTGTTAGCTCTGGGAGTGGCACAGCAAGTTGGCCTTAGCTCCACCTGCTTTCGTTGTTGCAAGGATATCTCAGCTAGTTTTCAAGGGTAGGGCAAGTGTTATTTCATATTGGTAACAGTGGGCAATCTCCAGACTCTTGCTTTTTAATGCTTTAAACTTGTGTATGATTGGCGTGAGCGCTACGGTTTGGAAAGCGTGTCATTAGTGACAAGCTGTGTTTATGTTCCTATGGAAATGGAATTATATTGTTCTTGCTGTGCCTCATACATTTGAAACACGATGTTTTGGATGATAGTAAAACTATGCAAACTGCATAGTTCTGTACATCCCATGGGATGAGACCGTAAACTTTTATAAAACTCTCTTTGATGCTTAGGATGACTCTTTTTAAGCATTTTTGTTACAATGGCATACTATGTATGTTGTACACTGAATCTTTTCTGAAGCACAGTCTCTTTTTTCATACATCCATTATTTAATGCTGCTCCTTTCTAACATGTAATCTTGAACAGATTATTTCCAGTTTGATACTGATATGGTCAAATGAATAAATCCAGCTCAGTGCCTTGAGAAGTGGTCGCCGTGTTCTTTTCTCTTTGAAAGCAGTGTGGGGCTGTGTCCCTGTATGTCTCCTTCCACGTCCCAGTTCTGCTACGTGCATTGTTCCACGTGCTGAAGTGTTGGGTGGAGGGAGGGTGGTGGTAACAGATTTTGGACTCAGAACAGACAACTGGTGCTTCTGACAAAATCTCACTCTTGGAACACAACACTCCTTCTGGTCTGCCTGAATCTTACACAGCAGTTGTGTGCAACGCACGGCACTTAAGTTCTGATGGTAATTTCTGCAAAAAAAAAAAACCCTAAACCAGTTGGGTTTAGGGCTAGATGTTATGCAAGTGCTTATCAAGTGCGAAGATACTGCAGCAGTGAGGTACATGTCAGAATTAAAGGGTGCGAGGGAACTTCTACTATTGCTTGAAAAGCGTTATGCTGAATTTTTGGTTGTTTTTTAATGTGATCTTCCTGTATGATGAACATCACTTCAGATGCCTGGTGCGTAACCCACAAGTGGCTGTTCAGGTAAACTAAACACCAAGCAGTGCTGCTGGCACTGAGAACTTTCTAACAGCTGAGGATGATATTTTGGGTGAGCTGCAGGCTGCAGCAAAGCAGGGATTTCTCTCTAGAATGATGGACTGCATCCCGTATCTCTCAAGGGTATCCACAGTGGTTGTTCCTCGTGCACTTGGAGCAGTGGAGGTGGAGGGATGATGGGGAAGGAATGACAAGGAGTGGTAGGAACGTTGCCATGCAGGGGGATGGCTGGCGTGCCCCACGTGGTGGGATTCTGCAAACAGGTTGCCTTTGTGCTAATGCCTAGTGTGTCATTTCATTTTCTCCTGAGAGGAGACTGACGGTAGCTGTAAAGGAAATTCAGCATGTAGAGAACACATGTCTCTGGGTTGCAGCTAGCAATAGGAACAGAAGAACCATCAGTCAAGGTTCCTTGTCCTGAGATCAACCTGAGAGCGAGGCCTCCACCGCTGTCCTCTGCAGAGCTTCCCCATGCGTGCAGCTTGCAGCAGCTTAGGAGACACCTGGAGCCATGCTGAGCTCCCCGCTCTCAAAGCCCTGCAGGAGCAGCTGAATGATGCAGAAATAAGGGTTTTCTTGCTTGGCTTCTCTGATAACTGTTCCCTCTAAACAAGCACCAAAGCACTGTTTGGAGCCAGAGTACCCATTTCTCTTCTCTTACAGGAAAGCTCAGCAAGGTGCACTTCTAAAACCATCCCCATCAGAAGCTAATAATTGGCGCAATGCATAAACAAGTCCTTTATAAACTGCGTGCCAACAAAACTCAACAACGCCCAAAACTCCAGACAGACCATGGGAGTGGCTCATTACGATCCTGGGCTGTGCACACGCTGCTTCAGGAACAGCCCTGCTGCCCGGTGCTGGGGCACAGTGACTCACGGGGAGGAGACAAGCGGCCACCCCGCGACTCCCACAGCTGGCAGTCCCCGTGCAACGTGGGCAGCAGGGTGGTATCGCTGCGGGAAGGTGAGCTCATCTGTGGCAAGAGGAAGTCCTCAAAATGAGTGTGAGAATTCCCACTGCCAGGCTTTTCCCATCACCCCTGCCAGCGGCTCTCCCTTCCCACATCACTCACTCTCCCCTGGTACCACAGGTGTCACTGTCTCACTCAGTTAGCCATAAGCCATTTCCAGATACACACTGGGTTATTTTCAGGGAAGACCGAAACAACTTATGCATCAGATAAGAACTTTTCAAGCAAGCCAGGCTACCCCTTGGAGGCAGGCTGACTTCCCCACAGAAATACGAAAACGTCCTTGGCTGCAACACACCAAGAACTCATCTTGCCAAAAGAGCAACATTTCAGGGAAGGGAAATGACACAAATAACGACAAAAGGCTCAGGAAGTTCTGGCTCACTTTGTACTTTTATGCAACTGCTACCACAGCCAGGATTTGTTTTCCAGCTTTGCAGCAAGTCTCCAGCATTAACTGCAGAAGCATCTCTTCACCGTCCATGTAATGCACATGAATAAGCACACGTCTGATAAGAAGGCAGAAATGAGATAGAAGGAGGAAGCCTCGAGGTGTGTCCTTGTGCGTGCATACCTTACGGAGAGGCCTGGTATTTCCTCCTGCACCCATTAACTTGTACATGGGGCCAGAACATTCCTGCCTTGGTGATGAGTGTGGGGTGACATCCAGATGGCATTTAGTGGGCAGGCACTTGGGCAGTGCTGCGCATTCAGCCACCAGCAGTCAGACTTGGTGTGTGCCTGGCCTGCGTGCCTGTCAGCAGGTGTCCACGCACTGCTCATCTGCTGGCAGAGGAGAGAACCGACTGGCAGCCCGCAGAGTAGGCTGCCCGTGGGCATGAGTCTCTTCTCATGCATGCTTCCAGGTAGCACAAGCAAGGTATTTTCTCCATGGGCTTGAGAATGACAGGATCACTGAATGGCTGAAGTTGGAAGGGACCTCTTGAGGCCATGTGGAAGAAGACCCAACATACTCACAAAGCCCATTCAGCCGGGGGATGAAACAAGCTGGGAAGGCCTGATGGAGATGGTGGGCAACGGGCCATTCATGCCTCAGTGTCCTGGGAAAGCAGGAAAATCCTGGATTCGGGCAAGGCAGTGTGGCACTCCTTGCAAACTTCAGTCGTAAGCCAGAACTGGCTTTCTCTTAGACTTCAACTTTTTATGTGCTCAGCACTTATATTTCAGTTGGTACTTTCCTTCTAGGTCTTGCATTAGTGATACTTCAGTACTTCATCGTGCCCTTTTAAACAGGAAAGGTCTTATCTATATTTAGGAAGTGGTTTTAGTGAACTGATGCTACATGAAAAGCCATCATGGCAGTCAAGGTGCTCACAGGAGCAACTGGCACCAGAAGACTTGAAGATGTCTTCTGAAGACATTTTGTCTTCTCAGAAGTGATATTGTGGTGCTCTGCTTGCACATGCTGTCTCAGACCACATCACCTCTGCCCCAGAAAGATTACAAAATGAGGCAGAGTTTAAGCACCAGGGAAATATGTGCAGCAACTGAATATCGTTGTGCTAAGGTGATTCAGCCCAGCAGCATCCCTGCCGGGTGCTCCTCTCACCAGCTCCAGCCCACGAGGCTCTGACTGTTTCTCTGAAGTCACACACTTGCCATGACATAACAGCTTCACACCTGGCTTTTGAAGACACCAGCAACCAACTGGTACATAAGATTGCATGCATATTTTCCAGTCTAATTGATAAAGCCAGATACCTTATGCTTGCAAACTGGTATTTTGACAGATACAGTGATGAATTTTTGAAGTGTGAAAGTGCAAGGCCATGAAGAACCAGTCCTGATTCACAGTCACCTTGTGTGGAGCAGAGGTTGGACTTGTGACACCTCCTGCTCTCTGCCTGGCCTCAGTGTTGGGAGGCTGCAGGCAGCAAGGGCAGGCTGAGCTGTGTAGCACCCCATTGCCTGCTGACCCACAGTTTTGGTGGAGAGCAGAGGCTGGGATAAAAGCTGTGGCAGACCTTGTCTCCCTGCAGCCTGCATGCTCACATCTGGCTGATCTGCCCAAGAAGTGAGATCCATCCTCCTTGGCTTGCTCACCAGTGCTCTGACACCTTGCCTTGCCAGGTCACAGGAATGGCTTCTATCATGTCCACCTTCCTGTGACAACGGGTCTTCTCTTCCCTGTCTCTCCAGGCTATTCCTAAGGAAAAACAACAGAAGGAAGCTTTTTTTTTCCCCCATATAGGCATCCTTTGATGTGCTGTGGGGCAGGGACGTGCGCAATGGCCATGGGGCCCCTTGCCCACAGGCTCAGTTATCTGCTATCCCCTCTCCTTCAGGGTTGCTGGAGAAGGGACCACAAGACATCAGTACTTCTCCAGGTAGCAATAATCACCTAAGCACAAGCCCTGTGATACCTTCCTCCTTACAGCCCCTGCCAGGGAAATTTTGCTGGGAGAGGAACCAGGCAGAAAGCCTGGAAGTGTCCAAGCCTCTGGTGCAGGACAAGACTTGTCAACACTTGTAAGGTGTCACCAAAACGAGCTGAAGAGCAGGACTGGTCTGTGCTGGGGCCAGCTCCCATCCTGAGTACCCGGGGAAGCTGGCCACCATGGGACGGATCCTGCACTGCCTGTGAGCCAGCGCCAAGCAGCCCCACCATGCAGAGTGTGCTGGCACAGGGAGCGGAAGGGTGAGAGATAATTTATTTCCACTTTCCCAGCAGTGTCAGTGCCTCCAGCTCTTCTCTCAGAATGCGGCAGTAAATCCAAACAGTCGTTCCACTGCCATCTCATGAGTCAAGGCCATAGGGTGATGCATCCACCCAAAGGGCACCAGGAAGGCAGAAATTGAGAAAGACACGGAGTGTAGTCCAGCTGTATTTGTTTGCCTAATGCATTTATCTATAAAATGCACACAGGTTGTTTTTTTTTCTGTGAAACAGATCTCATCCGGACTCCACTTTGCCCCTCCTCCTTGCAGACCCAGGCACGCTCTTCAGAAACTCCAGGCAGATAGTGCCTGCTGCGTGTCTGCTGGGACAGCGCATAGCCACGTGTATTTTGGGAGCTATGTTCCCTCTGGCAATGAGCTCCATGTAGCTTCCCATCACAGGGAGCCGCACGTCGGCTCTTTCACAGCCCTGCAGCCCCCCCGGGCTCACTTCAGCTGTTCCCAGCATCACACTGCCGACCGCACGGCACAGTGCCAGGGATGGGATATCTTCCTGCGTTCACCCCCAGTTATAAAGGGTTTCTAGCTGCTTCTACTTATTTCCTTGCTGTTGGGAGCCAAGCACAGTGTAGTGACTATTTATTTGTGCCTGAGCTCATCTCATCTTTCACAGGGTGGGGAAGGAAAGGCCGGTGCCCAAGAGCATCATCCTCTCCTCTGTGCTCTCTGCCCTGCACTGTGGTTCCCCAGCCCCGGGGGCTTTCCCCAGCGGGGTTCTGTGCAGTCCCTGTGGGACGCAGGAGATGCCCAGCTGCAGAGCTCACCACAGGCACCCAGCTCTGAGGCTGCAGGTCCAGGGGGAGCTCTGGTGTGGAGCAAAACAAACAGTGAGAACGCATGAGATGGGGAGGAAGTGGTTCAGAAACCTTCAGGCTGGAAGGGAGAGTTACCACCTTGTCTGACTTGTTGTATCACGCAAGGTAGGGGCCTCTTCACAGGAAGTTCCCCAGCTCCTTTTCCCGGCCCTGCTCCCCAGAGCAGCTGGGGATTAACTCTCCATCACCACCCCATGCCAGCCCTTGGGCATGAAGGTGGAGATGGGGCGGTGACCCCACTATGGGGAATGCCTCCATTTTGTGCTGTCATTAACAACCTTCTTGGAAAAGCTGAGGCTGTTGGGCTGATGTTCTCTGTGCACAAGAACAGTGTAGAAATGAGCTGGCAGGGTGGAAAGTTGAGTTTGAAAAGCACTTTCAGGCTTCACTTGAATGCAGAGAAAAACACTTTCTTCTGTTACATTTTCAGGTGCTTCTCTCTACTCTGGGACATCTACCTTAGTTTTATCTTAAACAGTTGAAGCTGGGGGATTTCCTGAGAGCCTGAAGGAGGAACGTGTCTGGAGCCAGGTCTGAAAAAGGGCTTAGGAACCCAAGTCCTGTGCCTGATCAGCTGATGTCTGGCCTACATCATGTCTCAGGGCTCCTCCTCTTTTTTTTTTTTTTTTTTTTCCATTATGCCTAGACTTCCCTAGATACTGGAGGTAAACTTCAACAAACTGGGAGGATGTAGCAAAAACACTGTCAGGGAAAATGTCTGCACAGTCTTGCTGGTTTGTGCAACACCCCCAGCACTGCCGCATCATGCAGCACACAGACCTTGCACAAAAGAGGAAGGTTCCTGTGGTGAGTTCTTTCTCCACTTCACTTAACCCACGCTTTGCTCTTTGTTTTGATGTTCCTCAGCTGCTTTTGTTGCTTCATGACCGCTCTCACTTTCTTCTTGCACTGTAAGATGTCCAAGGCATGACCCCAGCTGCTCAGTCCCTTTTCCAAGCTTCTGTAGTTTCCTGCTTGCACCTGAAAGCTCATTAACTTGTCCCATCAGGGATGGAGCCTTCCCAGACTTCTTTTTCTTGAGGGGCATTTTCCCAAATAGATTCTGCATTTGCTACTTGGTCCACAAAGCAGTGGCTCAACAGATGACAGCAAAAAGCCTAACAGACAGAGACATGCAGCCCACAACCATTATACTACGTCCTCACCACCTCTTTCCTCATCGTCCTCATCTGATGAGGAGGAGAGCACTGAGAATCATCAGAAGTGCAGCCATGACGGGACTCCAAGAAGTTGTCTACCAGTGAACTTCCAGAAGGATGAGTTGAAGGGAGTTCTCAAGGACTGAATGAAAACTGGAAAAAGTCTGGCTGATGTTGATCCAGTGCAAATCGATTGTTCGGTACGATTTGAAGCCACGGGTGGCCTTTCAGACCAGATTTCAATTTTAAAAGAGGTCATTTTTCATCCAGAAGCACTGGAGAGATTCAAAATTTATTCTGCGGTCCACTAGGAACTGCAAAGACCCCTGGTTGCCCTTTTTATACGTTTTGTATGCCCCATCCCTGCAGGCGTTTTAAGACCAGGCTGGATGGGGCCCTGGGCAATCTTATCTAGCTGCTTGCTGGTAACCCTGCTTGCAGCAGAGGTCTTGGAACTGGATCATCTTTGAGGTCCCTTCCAACCCAAGCCATTCTATGATTCTCGATAAGCTTGCCACTTACACCTGGACAGGGGAAGGTCCTGCCAGCCCACAGCCCCTTCTGCCACTCTGGCTATCAAGGACGTTGTGTTTTTTTTCTCCTATGTCCATGCATGCAGCCAGTGACCTCTTTGGCATATGACGGCTGACCACCCACATGTCTGGAATGTGTGGGGACATGTGCCACAGTCTCATGACAGGCACATGTCTGCTTCTGCAGCAGAACTGCTGCCATACATTGCGGCTCATCAAGTCAAGGAGAAAAGCCTGCTGGCTAACACCTCCAAGGATCGGTGGGCCATTGTAGTGCCCATTCAGTAACACAGGAGCTGAAGTTCTTCTCCAAAATTGTCATTATTACCTCTGCTGTAATCATATTTAAGATTGCTATCACAATACAAAATTCTCAATGACCAGTCCAACAAACACAGATCAAAACTGCTTCTCTCCTGTTCCTAGAGTGAGGCATGATTTCCATCACCACCCCAGTACCATTCTGCTTCCTGCCCTCCATTGAACGTGCAACCCTGAGAGACACTCTCCCTGCTGTTATACCGTACAAGCTGATTTCATGTCTTTTATCAGAAGATCAAGGTTCTCCTCATTTCTTCTATTTTATTACCTGGGCTGCTTACATTTATGTATAATGCTTCTCAGTTTCTTGATTTTTTTTTATTGCTGTTATTGTTTCTTTTTGTCTGTCATCAACACATTAGTGGAAATAGGCAGCATTTTCTCATTTACCGTAATGTTTCCTTAATAAGTGTTTTTATCAGCATGACTACTTCCTTTCTCCTTGACACACATTCTTCTTGTATCTCCCACTCTATCTTATTTCCCTCTTCCTGTCTAGTAGGACTAGGCAGAACAAGCATAAGCATTTTTCAACTGTTAAAACTTGGAGCTGAATGGTAGGCTGCCCAGATAACAGACTACAAGCTGCACGAATAATTCTCTGCCCAGACAGACTTTTTTTTTTAATTATTTATTTTATTTATTTAACTTGAAGCATCCTGAATCTAGCTCAGACCCCAAAGCTCAGTTTTTCAGCTGGATAGATTTCATTTTGTGGATGTCTCTCTAAGGTCTTATATCCCCAGAGTGTCCTTAAAGCACAAAATCTTAATATATCTGTTTGTTTTCAGTGTGCAGCCAGGACTATGTAACCCTTTTCTGTGGCCAAAAAACTACACCGGACATCACCTAAAACTCCATCCCTTCAAGCATCTTCCATAACCTGCTCTGTACTGATCTATTCCAGTATGAGTTCCTCACAGGCATGTGGTGTAACAAAATAAAATCTAAAGCCTTTCACTGCTCCTAAATGATCTTTTCAGTTTCAATTCCACACTTTGTGTTGTTGTTGGAAAACACGTTTGCTCTGCAGAAAAAGCCATCATCCTTCTTTGCAAGAAGTGTGCAGTACATCATCAGATCTGTCTCTCACCTCCCCATCCTGCCCACAGGCTAACACCAAATCTGTACTGAACTGACTGTGAAAAGGAGACAGTCATTATTTTTACTAAAGCAAGCCTTCTTCCTGAAGGAAAACATGAAATAATACTGCCTGTGTAAGGACAGAGGTTGCCTAGGCTCTATCCCAGCAACAGAGCATGAGCTTGGGCAGGTAAGGTTCAGCCTCCTGTTCAGAAAATCTCATGTTTGTCAGCTCTTACTTTGGCAAAATGAGAATTGTTAAGTATTTTAAGACCTCCTGACAAGACTTCCTACTGAAAAGAGAAACATCATTACCAGAAACATTTCTGCTGGGCAAAGCTTGCCAGAGTTCGGGAAGCGTCTGGACAACGCCCTCAGAAATATGGTCTGATTTTTGGGTGGTCCTGTGTAGAGACTTGATCCTTTCGGGTCCATTTCAACTTGGGATATTCTATGCATCTATCATTCCATGAAAACTGGAACTGCCCTGAGGATGCTGATACCAAGCAGCTATTTCAGAGCAAGGAAAAAGTATGTGGCTGGTTCACAGGCATAGATAAGTGTCAGAGTTTGGTTTTCGTTTAGCTAAGCAAAACCAAATTATCTCATAATGCCCATTTTGTTTCTGAAACTTCCTGAACCTGCCTGAACCTAAAATACCCTGAGAATGGCCTTTCTTGCTGCTTTTTTACTTCTGTTTTCTGATGCAACTAGAAACCAGAAGCTCAAATGAGCATGAAAATGAAAACGGTGGTGACAGAAGAAGGAGAATTACATGTACTCCTTTAAACTACTGATGAAAAAAAGGCTAAAATTCCCAGCTCCATCTGAGTTTTTGGTGCAGCTTGCAGTGAGCAGCTGGTGTGATGGCAGGAACCATCCCCAGGGCGAGAGCTGGCTCACCTGCCTGCAGGCTGGCTGCATGTTACGATGCAGGTATTAAATATTAAAATGCTGACATTGACTACGATTGGCCAAATCAGAGCACTGCAGATTCTGAGACTTTCTTTTTTCCTTTTTCTTTTTTCCAGATATGCTGATATTGTCAGGATGCAGTTTTAACATGTCCTTCAAGATCCCCTCCAGGACCTTGCTTTGGATGGGAGAGGGGTGCATTGATCCTGGGCTCCTCTTTTTGGCTGAAGACTTCTTTCCATGTCAGCCTGAGCTCCTCAGGCCTGTCAGGATTTGTGGGTATTTCCACTGGTAGGAGAAGCGAGTGAGGCAATCCTGACCTTTCCTCTGCAAAGCCTCCGCAACTGTGAACTGCCTGGCAGCACCCTTGGCTCCGGGAGGAGTCAGGCCAAGCAGATGGGTCAATATTCATCATGCCAAGTTAGCACTTTGCCCTTGCAGCATCCAAGTAACAATGGTCTGGGGTGTGGGGGGGTATGTGGTTTGGGTTTCTATTTCTGAGAAATGCAGCAGAGCAGCTCCAGGGGCTGTCAGCGATGGGCACTGGCTTTCCCCAAAGCGATGCTGATAACAGCACAGCAAATGCTTGCTGACACACTTCCCCGGGTGCTGCACAGCAGCATCTTGCTCACTGAGCCTTACAGTGGGCAAGCAGGATTTGCAGAAGGCAGTGAAGCATCTGAGGTGCCCATTTCCCTTAGCTCCAGCTAGTAGTTAGAAACCAAAAGACTGTCATCTAGACTGCAGCCTCCTCTTTCTTATCTCACGGAGCACAAATTCATCCAGATCCTCACTGCATGGCATGGGGCTGTGGGGGATACAGACAAAGAGTATTGAGAGGGTGGTACAAGGACATGTAGCCAATGGCAAAGTGCTTTTGCATCCTAGCACTGGGAGAACTTACATTCTTGCTGCAGAGAGGTGACCAGACCCTACCTATGCCTGCATTCATCCCTGACTCAGGGGAGGCAATGACCTACTCTTAACAGGGTGTGACATTTCCTGAGTCACTGCGGAGATCTGAGGCACAGGCACATGTCAAGTCCATCAAAAGATGTCCCTGAAAGCCCATGAAGTTTATGTTGAAGATGATGGATATGGGTACTGGAGGAGCAGCAGAAAAGTTGGTCATGATGGGTTGATGGTTGGACTACATGATCCTAGTGGTCTTTTCCAAACTTAATGATTCTACCGTAAGTTTCTTGGCCCCAGCAGGACCTGCTGTCTCTGCTGTGAGGCAGAGGGATTACACTGCTTTTGGGATGCCATCTCTGTTCCCTACCACCATCAGCAGTAGAGCAGAAGGCAAACAGGAACATGTGGGAAACACACATTGTTGGCCTTAGAAACTTCAGTAATATGCCAGAACAGGTTAAGTGATTAACCCTTGTGTGATTTCACAGTTGTGTGTGATGGGCCAGGAAACACCAACTTATTCAAACCCTTTTTAAAATTCAGCTGGAACTGAAACTGTGCAGATTGCCTGACAGCAATGAATCATAGGGATCATTTACACAGAAAAACAAGTTAATCACGTTTACAGCACATGAAGGAGATACGCCTGCCATAGCATCCCCAAGGAGTAGCTTGACACCAGAATGGCAAGTGACTTCCCTGCAGAAGATTTTTACTGCATATAATATTAATTTTTCCTGGCCTCTCTTCTTTTGCTCTATTCTCCCTCATACACATACCTTCTTGCATCAAGCTAAATTAATATTAATCGTGCAAGCAGGATTGTCCCACAGGAATAGAGATGTGCCAGGGCTGAGATGCATCCTGAGAATGAGCCTGGACACTTTTATTCCCGAGTGACATGGCAAACACTGCTCTGGGCAAGTGGTGGTGTTCAGGCCAGCTGGCAACCCCAGGTAGCTGCAGCAGGTACAATGGGACATGATTCCTTCCATGGCCATGTTGGCAGGTGGAGGTCCTCCAGCTGCCTTTACATCCCCAGCCCAGCACATTGCTTCTGTGTCTTAAAACCAATATAAATATAGTGTGGTTTATCTCCTCTGAAGGAGGGAAAGGGGGTGATGACCAGTAACAGCCCAACCTGTAGCTTCTGCCCTATAGGGTTATATATAGGTGGGAGAAGTTAGGCACTTATTTTAGCAGTGTACAGGGCAATATTAACACAATATGTAAGGTCTTTCCTTCTCTCCCTGACTGACATTTTTTCAGATGTGGAGAAGTCCAGGTCAGTTTCAGGCAGCGAAAGCCTGAACCTGTAAGCTTGTGCAAATTCTCAGGCTCGGCTCTATTTGAAAACTTCGATCGCCATCTAGTGATATCCCATGTAGAGGAGCATTTTCGGAACTTAATGGCTCACTCCAGCCAGTTTCATCCACTGAAACCGGTAAGGAAAAAAGGAAGACTGACTGAGAGCAGAGTCACTGCTACTGCTGTGCCCTTGCTGAGCTGGCTTTGGTTTCACGGTGTACCAGGACCTTGCTGTCCTCTGAGGATCTTTCCAAAATGTGGCTGAGCCTGCAGGGATAGCGAGGAGGCCCCAAAGACTGTGTGCTGCCAGTGGGCACAGTGCTGCTCAGCCACGCTCTGCTCCATGGGCAGCTGCCAGCCCCTATGGACACAGCAGCCAGAGAGCAACCAGGCAGTGCTTCCTTATCACAAGGCAAGATCTGAGCAAGGCTCGCTTCAAAACCCTAAGTACGGTGTGATCTCACTGGCATTTCACAGGTTTAACCAGCAATATAAATATGTGGTCATTGGGAGCATTTTATTGGCAGTCTAGCTTTACTGCCACAAAATGTAGGTCAGGCCTTTATAAAGTCATCAAATGCAAAAGTTAATGTGATGCAGAGATGAAACATAAAACACAGAGCAGCTACACGTTCTGTACACAAAAATAAACTCAAACTGTTCAGCAGAAAACAGCATGCATTTGTCAATTATTCCACCAGGGATGCAAATTCATTCATTGCATTTATGAATTTTCTTAAGCACAAAACCTTTAAGAGATGCCCCGAGATATTTGTGCAGTAGAGCAGGAGGATCTAGATTCACAGGGAGAAAAACTAAATACGTATGTGAAAAGGTTAAGTAACAGCTGTTAAATAACATCCACAGCTTGCCACTGCTCTTGGTGGGGCTGGCATAGGTGATGTCACATGAGTGTGCCCTGCTGCAAAGCTGCAACAAGGAATCCTCTGCTCTGTCCCAGACATTCACTGCCTTCCCCATGCAGAGCACATCTCCCTCTCACTCCTGCCTGGAAATTGATCTGACTGAAAAAAGATCTTACAATAAAATTGAATAATTTTGGGAGTGAGCTGGCAGGGATGCAGAGATAGGATGCTTTTGGCTGCATTGCTGTAGAGCCTCTGATCCCGAATGTGTAGTCTCTGCATGTTGTGGAAAGACACTCTGAGAAACATAGCTTCTCTTTTGCCTTCCCTTTGCTTTTAAAGTCCAATTTCGTTTTCCTGGAATTTCTTCTAATTCTGCTCCTTCCTTTCAAGTTTCTTCCTTCCTCTATTTCACCATGGGGTACTCAAGAGCAGTCATAGGCTCTTGCTTGTACTGGCAGCTGGGTGGTGCCAGAAGGTGTATCTAAGAGTGATGGGCATCTGCTGATTTACCAGCTGCTGTGCAAGTGCCATCAGCACTTTCTTCTCTCTGCACCCCTGCTGATATGCAGCATTTCTACTTCTCCCTTCGTTTCTTGGTCTCACTTTCACCCAAACAACTTTTGCCCATCACTAGCAATACTCAAAGCTTCACTGGGCATGAGTCAGTCCCCAGTTCCCTTTCCGTGCAGCGCAGGAGGAAGCAGGTATTTGCTGGGGCAGCTGAGATCAAACAGGCTGCAGCCCTTTTCCGGTGCTGGGGGCCCTAATTCCTGCACACGTTGCACAGAGGTGATTGCTCAAAGGCCTTCCTGCCCACTTCACTCTGACCAGCTTGTGCCATTCCCCAGATCTCCAGGTTCTGCCCGTGCTCATGTGCTCTAAGCAGCCTTCTGGTATTACCTGAGGATTTGGTGACTTCACCAAAGCTGTTTCCCCAACTTCTGACTGCCTCACAATTTCTGGCGGCAGCAGCTGGAAGAGCATAGAGGCGGATCTACTCAGCATGTGTCTGTAAAAGCAGGGAGGAAAAGAGGCTTTGCTTTTGCTATGTTTGTTTACAAGCTTTTGTAAAGAAAATGCATGTGCATTTTTTAAGAGGGGACAAGGTTGGTAAAACATTGCAGTGAATGATACACGTTAAATTCTGAAAAATATAAATGCAATCAGTAAAAAATATAAAATACAGCTAATGTTCTTGTTTAATGGCTGAGGCTTGGAATATTTTTTCTGGCACTTTACCCCAGAGCTGGAGCTGTTTCTTCATAATTTTATCAGCCCTGAAAAACTTATGAAATTATGAAATTGCATTTTATAATCAAACAGAAAATAATCTTTTTTTTTCTTTTTCCTTTTTTTTTTTTTCTTTCCATTTGCCCTCCCTTTTTCTTTTGCTTTGGTACAATCCACAGACTCTCTGCTGAGACTTTCTTTGACTTTCCAGTGGGGTCACTTGTGATGGAAGGCAGTGAATAAAAACATAAAATGTTTTTTTACCCCATAAAAGCTGGGGTAAAAATAAATAAACTGAAGAAAATGACCTTTGAAAACAAGCAGATATACAAAGGCGTATGGAATTGAAAATGAGTTTACTAATTGTTATCGGACCTGAACTGGGACACTTATTTATATTTTAATCTTGGTCAGAATTTTAAAACAAGGGCTCTTTGATTGCCCTTAGATTGTATCATCCTTTCTAAGTAGTATTTCTGAAAATGAACTAACTGTCAGAAAGTGCCCGCTAGGTGCAGGGGATTTCCACTGGATTTCAAACCAGTACCTAAGAATAGCTGTAATCAGTTAGCTTCATACTCAAAATCCACAAGCTATTTACCAGTGAAATCTCTTTTTGAGATCTTTTCAAACAAAACTATTGACCACTTCTGTTTTGCTGATCAAAAGTCAACATGGTCCATTCATTCTGAAATACACAAGAAAACAGCTTACAGACCAACACTTATTAACAAACCCTCCTCCAACATTTAGCAAATAATCCTAAGGTATGAAACAACACCCTACCCCAGCAAAATCACTTTTTCTGTTGAATTTTTTTATCAGAAAAAAAACCCCACAATTTTCTGAGTCTGTCTCAAGTACTGATTTGGTTCTTGTTGGTAAAAAGACAACGGGGCTGTCCCTGGCTCTTCCTCTCCTGGCACAAGAAATAGTCCAACCATCCTCCTGCATTCAGAAGCCTAAGCTGTGCAGGCATCTCAAAACGTCACACTGCTGTAGTGGAAGTAACGCTTATGCCACAATACCACCTGTTTTTAGAGCATGTGTCCTAGGAGAGGAGGAAAAGGACTAAAAATAGCATAGGAAGCCAACCCATCCTCTCTCACTGGTGGCCCATGACTATGTGCACCATGACAGGCAGTGATGTGCAGTGTGAGCCACCACTCCCACATGGGCTACTCTTCCCATACAGGCCATAACTGCTGCATAGGCCACCACTCCCATGTGGGCCACCACTCCAACATGGACCACGACTCCTGTGTAGACCACCCCTCCATTACAGACTGCCAGTCCTGCCTGGGCCACCATTCCAAGATGGGCCAGTGCTCCAACATGGGCTACCTCTCTCTCCAGCATGGACTCTCACTCCAGCGTGGGCAACCACTCCAGCATAGGCCACGACACTGGCTTAGGTCCAGGAGAAGTGGCAGGGACGTTCCTGCAGGCCCCTGCCAAAACACTGCCACACCCCAATGCTTCCTCACCAGGAGAGTGCAAGAAGCAAACCTTGCATCATTTTGAGTGTTGGAAGGCACGTCCAACATTTGGTATGGGGAGTTTTTTTAACAGAGCACTTGTTCTCAAAGTTCATTCAGAAGTAGCATCCAGTGAGTTTTGAGCTAACATGAAGTCCTACAAATTCCTAAAAGCACAACTGGCAGAATGAATTGGTGTTATGTAATAAGCACAAGCCAGTAAGGATAAATGAAGTCAATATCTATCCTTGTGGCTCAGAAGGAAAGATAATACACCTGGAAAGAATCAAAACTCATCCCATTCTGGTGATTATCACTATCCAGCCATATAAACATCACTTTGCTTGTAAAGCCACACAACACTGTTAACTGGTTGATACATTAAACAGGAACTATGGATTTCCCAGAAGCGCATCTCACTTCCTTGACAACTGTGCAAGGACTTACCCACGTACATAATTTATTCTGGTATCTTTCTCCTTCATCTACAGGCAGGACTGTGAAGGCTGAGCTGAGCTGCTTTCTGCAAACAGCTTTGCTTTTGTTGGCAAGAGGCTCCTGTTCCAGGTGAAGAGAAATCATACAGTAAAGAGTTGCCTTCTCTCAAGAAAGTTTATTAGTTTATAAAAAATGGCCAGGAAGTTCCTCCCTGCCTGGCTATAATGCCACTTCCTTCAGCCTGCAAATTAAAGCTGCCCTTTGGCTGCTCTGCTCTGTATACACTGCAGTTCTTATTAAATAACATTCGACTGAAAACGATCTGGAAAATCAAATAGAGTTTACTACTAGTTGATAACGATAGAGGAAACTACATAAAGATAAGCGCTTTCATGTTTCAATAACAACAACAAGACCTATAAAAATAATCTTCAGTATACAATGTCATTTCCTTGAAGTATAAACCACCAGTCCTGTCTTCTGCAAGTCTGGAACTTGTATCTCAATAAAAGTCATACACAAACCGCTTATTTACCACTGGCATCTCAGCAAAAGCTTTAGCTTGTGGAAGTTTCCAATGAAAGGAATCCTCAGTCATTTGAAGTTTTCCAAATCTTTTTACTATTAATATTTTTTGTAACTGTTGGTTTAAGTGCCACTATACCTCTGTCATTAGTAGCTGATTTTAGAAGCAACTCTTACATTGGTGTAAGTTTTCACAGACTTGACTTTGCTTCTTTCAGAGCGACATTTCCTGGATTTTAGGGGAAAGTGGTCAGTTCTTTTCCATAATTTGAGCAAAAATGGATTGCTTCTATTTAGGATCAAGTGAAAATCATATGTTTCCATTTAAACTGCTATTTGGGATTGAGGTGGGGATGAGTTGGCACTGGGAGGATGGAAGTGTCTCATGCTGGACGGTGTGGGAACAGCATCTTGGCATTTTGTGTGTAGGTGAGCTCACCATCCGGGCAGTCTGGGGTTGGGAATTGGTTTTGCAAGTACGTCTGTATGTCACTTTCATAGACAAGCATTTACAAAACTAAACACTGCTAATGCTTTCATTAAACATCAAGCAATAAACTCTTGCAACTCTCTCTCTCAGGTTCATTCATTTTTAAGCTAAAATAAAAGGTAGTGTTTGCCAATACACCAGCAAAAAATGGTACGACTACAGAGTAGAAGTCCACAGAAGGGAAACTAGTTCTTCTATTTAACAACACACCCTAAAATGCTTTGTACAATTTTCCTTCTTTTTTAAATACCAGCACTTCCCTCTTCAAGTTGTTGCAATGAAGCTTTCAAATTACCCCAAATTCTGCAATAGCTTTTTTTTTTTTTTTTTTTTTTCTTTTTGACACCCTTACTGTTGGAATCAGCAGATATTTATGCAAATCTTGTACGGCCGCTGCTGTGAGGTTGGTGTGCTGTATGATGCAACGACCATGACCACTTTGTGGACTCTGCGCTCGTCTGGTCGCCCTGCTCTGAAGCCTCTCAGCACTGGCCAGGCCGATTCCTCCGCCCCAGCTCCCCGCTTCACCCCGCGTTGTACGGCCGTCCCCTCGTTTCCCCCCCAGTGCGGGCTGCCCTTCCTGCAGGCCTGCGTGGCCCCTTGGCGTCCAAGCTCCGGGCGCTGTGCGCCGGCCCGCAGCCGGCAGGGGGCAGCGCGTCCCCGGCCTCGGGCAGTGCTGGGTGCCGCGCTCTGCCCGCACCCCCCGGCTGCGCTAGGCCGCTCTCAGGGGAGCGGGGTGCTGGCCGCGCAGCACGGCCGGCTGGCGGCAAGCTGGGGCTCTTTGGGGCTTTCTGCCACAGGAGCTGATGGAGATGACCCCCCAAATCTGCGTGACCTGTTCCGCACGCCTCAGAGGCGGGTTTCTACTCTCCTTGTCCTGCCCACTTTGTCTCCAAGGAGGCAGCCATGGGGGCAGCTTGAATGTATTTCCAACCGAGTACCTGGCACTCTCTGGAAAGCACAAGTCTCGTCATACACAGGAATGGAAAAATTTGACTGCAGCATGAGCATTTCTCATTAAAAAGTTTCGTTTTGTTTCTTTTCACTCTAAAGATATGTCTTCATATTGGTTTAGATGATCTATACTGAGGTCCTTTCAGAAATCTGATATAGACTTGGCTTGAATGCAATGCTTGAGGCTGTAAGTGCCAGATATAACGTGATAGTGAAATTCCTTTCTTTTGTTCATTTTAAAATTGTCCTTAAAAGTGTAATTTTTCAGTTTCATTGAGTTACACAGTTCTAGTGTTTCTCATTGCTAAAAAATTCCATGAAAAACATAGAATTGGAGAATTGTTTGAGTTGGAAAGGACCCTTGAAGGTCATCTGGTCCAACCCCCCTGCAATGAACAGGGACACCTACACTAGATCAGGTGCTCAGAGCTCCATCCAGCTTGATCTGGAGTGTCTCTAGGGACAGGGCATCCACCACACCACTGGGCAACCTGTGCTGGTGCCTCGCCACTCGTACCATAAAAAACTTGTACCTTATATCCAATCTAAATTTCACCTCTCTTAGTTTGAAGCCAATTCCCCTTGTCCTGCCACAACAGTTCCTGCTGAAGAGCCTATCCCCTTCTCTCTTACAGTCCCCCTTTAGATACTGAAAGGCCGCTCTCATGTCTCCCTGGAAACTTCTCTTCTCTGGGCTGAACAGCCCCAGCTCTCTCAACCTTTACCTTTTCTACCTTTGTTGCCATTTTTCTATGCCTGTCTTGTATCTCTCACTGTCTCTGCATCATTTCTCGAGACTGATTGACCAGAGCTGAACAAATTCCTGTCACGGCAGACTTGGTGTTTACTGAACATTATGAAATACTTTTTCATGAGGTGGGCTGGAGGACATGCAAGGGGAACTAGTTTAGAGCCATGGATCTAAGTTTTCTAGGATCTCCTGGTTGTTTGGAAATCACTGCTGCATGCATGGCTCACAGCTTGATTTCTGTCCCAAAATGTGCTTTGATGTCATGATACTGCAGTCACTCTTGCACTGTGAAGTGAGTATAGCCAGAGCTGGAGCAAGGGGAGGTTGACAGCCGTCAAGTGAAGCAAACAAGTGACTTCATCTCTCTTTGCAACATACACTGGAAGTTCAAGTCTTGCTGTCATCGTTTGCTGTAAAGGGTGTCAACACCTGCCTTGGAAGTGCTGGCATGACCCACAGGCACGCGGGGACTGCTGCAGATGGCGGCTGGAAGGCTCAGCACCCGTGCAGTATGGAGAGGTAACATCAGTCAGCACTGGAAAATTGGCCCAGAAGATGTTTCTGACCTGGGGGCATCCAGCTCAGCAGTGCACTTTGGTCCGGACAAATGCAGGTGTCTAGACTTTGTGCTGTGCCTGTAACAGTCCTGCTGGATGCTGGAATTATCTGGCACATTTCTAAAGGGAGAAAATGACCAAGGCAAAGCTGTTCCTTCAACTGAAGGATATGAGAGGAGACACTTTTATAACCATCAGAGTAATCCTAAACAAATCCTGAAACTTTAATGGGAGTAATTTTAGCATATTTCCTGTAATTTGTAATATTTATTTTGATATACATTCAGAAAATTTGTGTAATATTTTTTATGCATGAGCTACTTTTGGCCAAATGTAGAGACCTTCATATAACGAACAAATTTGCTATTATGATTGGCTGAGCTTTAATAAATGATTTGTAATACCAAATATTGGACATGTGTTTGGAACAGAGATGTGCCAGGAGCACATTGCTCCAGGATGGAAATATCTGCTTATGGCAGAGGACCTGACCTCAGCTGGCCTTTGTGTGACCGCTGCCGGAATCGCTCTTAAAGTGTGGCTCGGCTTTCTTGTCTGTCGTTTTCCTTTGAATATTTGGGAGTGTTTTATTCTGCCTTTGAATATGCTCTGAATGATGTGAGATACGCTGGTGAATGGGGCAGACGTTGATCTCTCTGTCACTCGTAAAATCACAGAAACTTTCTGTTACTGGAAAAAGTAATTCAGAATTATAGTCTGGATCTGAATTTAGCTTGATTGTCCTTTAGTAAGAGTGATTAATTTCTGCAATTAATTGAAAATAGTGCAGGAAAAAATGAAAGCTGGAGTTAGGTAGGAAACATTTAGAAACAGGAGTTCCCATGGTACCTGCATGTGCATCCATGGGAAACAGTGCCCTGTGTTAACTGAACGTGAGTAACTGATGTTTTGTATTAAGTGCATGCCTCCACAAAGATCCAGCTTTTCAAATGAACTGTTTTCTTAATATATGAAAGACTCTGCTGCAGTGCTTTGATATGCTGTGTCCATGGCGCTTCTGAAGAGGAAGATGTCCTCTCCTCCTCACCCTTGGTCTGGGGCTTCCATACATCACTGGCAACTGTTCACCAAAGGAGTTTTCTGCTGGCCACCATTCATCTGAGAAACAATGCGTGTCACCCACATCCGCTGTAAATCAGTCTGCTGACTGACTTTCTTGGACCACAAAACAGAGAGGAACACTGCAAAGCCTATGTCTACAGCTGCACATATCATGGGAATACTCCTGCCTCTGAGTGCACACTTCCGTTTCATCCCCGGTCCTGGCAGCACTCTCTCCTTCAGGAGCTGTTTGAAAACTTGGCTGGCTTGAATGAAAGGGTTTTCTGTTCGCTGGCTGCTGACCTGTTGATGCCGTGGCAGTGACATGCTGCTGCTCACCTCAGCAAGGCCAATGGGCAGGGGCTGGAATTCTTGGAGCAGCCTTGCAGCAGGTGAGAATTCTGATCTTCAGATGCATCCATGCCCTGCACTGCACCAGTCAGCCTAGCATCAGCCAGTCATGAGGACACTCAATTTGCAAAAAACTGGAGGCACCAACCTGCATCTGAGGTAGCCCCTCTCTTTTAGGGCACATCTATGCATCAACTAGACCAAATTTAGCGCAAATCAGAGAATAAACCAAATTGGCTTCCAGCTAATTTTAAACTACACTCTTTGCGCATTGCAGACCTATGTATCAGTGGAGCATTGCCATTTCAGCAGTGGTGCATCATGAGAAAGGGGCTGTTTGCAGAGGCAGCACTCAGGGCAGTTACATTATTTTCTAGCACCATCTAGTGGGTATTTCGGCCGCAAAGGCAGCTTTCCTGCACACTCCACATCAGGAGAATGTTTTCCCATTATTGCAGGTTTAAACAAACGGTTATAAAAGCTTGCACTTGACCTCTTCTCTTCTTTCCATTCATTCCTTCCCAGTGCTGTCTGATGACATGATGCGCTGATCTATGAACAAGCCGTCTGGCCTGTCCCCGGAGGCACAGGCTGCTGAAGAGCACCAGAAGATCTCAGTTTATCATCAGTCCTTCATGGGAACTTGACTGGACAGGCTCTGACAGAAACTGAACATTTGGTAAGAAAAAAACATGTTTGACAAAGCTGCTGCTGATCTAATTTTGTTGCCTGAAATACAGTGGACAAGCCATCTGTAAGCAGATATGAAAAAAGAAAACATTCATTTTCTATTATTTATAGCGTGGCTGTCACACTCTTGTAGCATGCCAGAATTTTCTTGGCGGTTGTTTTCCTGTTGGTTTAAAACACACAAATAGTAAACAGAGAACAGATAAGGCTCAGCCACAGCAATATATAAAAAGAGGCAGTGAACAACAAGGCTGCCTGCAGCCCCTGAGCACTCCTGCAGCTGGATAGATAGATTGTGCTCAAATCAAACAACCTTTAAGCTAGGTTTTATCATAGCTTTTGCTGTCAGTACATGGAGAACAAGGCTGACTGGGACCTTTCAGCAAAAGCTATGCCTGCTCCTGAAAACCAAACCTGTTTTTTTTCATCCAAAGGAAGGAGGCAAATTTAGATGCAGTCTGAAGACATATGTGGGAAGAATCATATAGGAGAGCACTGGGTCCTTACTTGCTGAGCAGCTCCCTCACAGCACAGGAGTCTAATCAGTGGAGCCCTAACCCTGAGCGTACACTGCTGAAGCTTTATTCACCTTAGTAGTCTTGTACCTTTTTCACTCAGGCTTGAAGCAGAGTCTGGCCTGTGGATTTCAGGGAGGTTTGGGAGAAGCTGTTCTTTGTATCTGTGCAGACTTTTTTTCCGTTAAACTCTTGCATTTCTGTTATAGCAGCATATTATAACACAGCAGCTAAGTGTCTTTTTTTCCATTTGTATGCTCCCAGATTGCCATTTTTATGTTGACTTCTGAATAATTATTTCTAGTTCTCACCAGCTGAGAGAACTCACTCACTGTAAGTAACCTAAATTGCTTGTGCAAGAATCAGTGGTGGAACAAGAGTGGACACAGTCAGAAAGGGGCATTTGCTGGATTCAGCACTGCACTGATCTGCCAGCACTTTGTAGGTGCTCCTCCAGATATATCAACATCTATAGGTAACATACGGTCAGACCTGTGCTTCCCCATCTCAGTCCCAGGGGAGAAGGTGGTTAGAGACATTGCTTGAGGGACAGGGATGGTGGCATTCCCTGTACTAGTGACACATGCTCTGAGAAAACCTTGTGAGTGCTATAGCAGCCAGCACAAACAAGAGCTTTCCCTGGCCAGGATGTTGGCTTCTTCAGGTCTGCCCAAACCTCCGCTTGGAAATCCCAGAGGCTCATTTTTTGTACCCTATTTCAACTTTTCCCAAGCACAGAAGATCTGGTCTCCAGGCTCTGGCTGAATGCGCTTTATTTTTTGAGCAGAACTGCACCCAGTTTGTACAGTGCTGATGTAAACGTCAACTTCAAATAATTAGCACACGTGGCCAGTTAATCATCTAGCTGGCTCCAAGTGGAAACATGCCAAGATGTTTCTGTAGTAGCGAGGCCATTACATTCGTACTTTATTTGCATTGGATGTTTAAATATTTCTGCATCCCAGTCACAGTTTCCTGCACTAATTCTTATAAGTGTTATACAAGTTTTGGATGGAGCTGAGCAGAAAATATTTTCAGTTAATATATACATTTGTGGCAGTTTTAGAGCAATTGAATCAAGTTGGGTCAAGTTTGATAAATCAATTTGACAAAAAGTGGGGAGAAAGCCTGGAAAGCATCTTGACATTTTGTTTAAAAATAATATTTTTACACAGGCAGATAGTGATAAGACAAGGGGGGAATAATTTTATTCTGAAAGAGAGGAGATATAGATTAGATTTTTGGAAGAAATTTTTTACTTGGGATGATGAGTCACTGTGGATGCCCTATCCCTGGAGGTGTTCAAGGCCAGGTTGGATGGGACCCTGGGCAACCTGTTCTAATAGAAAGTATCCTTGCCCATGGCAGTGAGTTAGGACTGGATGATCTTTTAGGTCCCTTCCAACCTAAGCCCTGCTATGATTCTACTATTTTCATTTGGAAATCAGGCTATATTTAAAAATGAAAGATTCAGCCCCAAATATTTCTTTCTACTTGAGAGTTATTAAAAATCCGCAATTCACCCAGTTCTGCTGGAGAATTTGACAGGTCTTGGTGACCTACTAAGCATATCTTAATAGGAGAAATATTTCTGGATAATTTGTGGTTGATCCCGCAACAGTTTCTCACTCATAAGTCATAAAAGGTTTTGCAAGCAAAGTTCTTTCTATATGTGTGGCATTCCTTAAGAAATCATTGTGCAAGTGACTGTCACTTCTGGATTATTTTCAAGGGCTGATAATTCACTACAGCATGAGGAGAACTGTAAGCTAGGAGGCAGGTTTTCTTTCAGGTAACATCTCCCACAGTCTCTAGGCCAGAATGATTTGGTGGCATTGCTCCTAGAATTATTCTCTATCTCAGCTCTCAGATCAAGTTCAATACAATTCCAGCAAGGAACTAGATAGGGACTGGGCCTAGATGAAGGTGTTGGAACTGATGGTCTTTAAGGTTCCTTCCAACAAGCCATTCTGTGTTTCCAAGGAACACTGTGAAGAAGTGTTTTAACACCCAGGTAACTTGCTGATGCATAGCTGTCAAGTTTTCAGTATGTGTACTGATCCTGCTTGTAACCTATACCCGCACATGGGAAAGATGAAAAGAGAAGGTAAGATGGAGTTTGTGTAGGAGTGTCACACTACAGCACCTACCAATAGTCATTTTTTGCACTCCCGTTAGTGTTGCTGGTTACCATCTGATAGATGTCACTGCTGTCATTGGTCTGACTTATTTATATTGCTTAAGAGCATGATGTATATAAATTACTCCCCCCCCAAAATGAGTGAGTATATTTAATTGTGAATAAACTCTCTGATCAGTTTGATCCATCTTCTGGTCATGTTCTGACTTCTGTTTGCTTGTTCATTATTCATAAGCATTTGCTGAATAACACAGACAAACAGTTTTCAGACTATGAGTTTTCTGGGAATCATTCACTTCAGCTATTCACTATTCATCTTTTGTGGTATAAGACTGGCTACTTAAACCACATAGTGGTTTTCCCCTAATTCCTAACTGGGTATTTATAAACAGTAAAATAAAGACGGACGAATTGTGAATGCGTTTCTTTGATTGTGAAGATCCTGTTTGCCTGTCTACGTGGGCATGTGTCCCAAGAGCAGCCTTGCCTGGAACAGTGTACATCCGTACAAACATAGAAATTTGGGCTTTGGGAAAAGATCTATGAATATAAAGGAGCATAGCACACTGAAGCCATGTTTCAGGGCATTGAACCTACCATGGACGTGTTTTGAATGGAATATAGCCATTCTTTGCTTTGCTTTGCAGTGCAGAATAATACTGCTTGTTCTCATATTCAAGGCTTTGGTCCAGTGCTACCTTTATGCACAGGCAGGCCCCTCCTAGGTCTGTTTGGGTGGCTTATTGCCACCTGCACCCTTGGGTAGGGCTGTGATGCCAACGTTAGAAATCATCCAAAAGGACAGACAGGGAGGTTTTCATAATTGTAGTTATCTGGAAAAAGGCAAAAGTTTTTTTGTCCCACTGAGGTGAAATATCCAGGAAGCTGCCCTCTGTGATCTGATTTAGACTCCAGTGCTTGATGGTTTATGGTAGACTCCATCTCTCCTACTACTGGATTCCCTCTGTGCCTGAGAGTGCATCTCAGAAGGGGGAGATGGATTCCCTCTGTTAGTGCCGACCACAGGGCTTGAGGCCCAGACATGAACATTGATGTGTTCCTGTACTGCAACTTACAGAAGTCTTTGCTGTCTATTGGTTCCTTGGAGGACATAACTATTCACCTCCCTCATTTACGGAAGATTGTGAGAACCTTTGAGAAGTTTCCTCCAGGTTGTCTGCAAGAAACCCATCCAGTTTCACACAAGAATGCGTTTTTTTCACAATCAGGTAGGTGTGATCCATGGAGCTAAGGGGAGATAAGGTGAATGACTGTGGCCAGCTGAAATGATTTAGCTTTTGTTAGTATTTTCCAAGTAGAGAACCTTCTGAGGAATGCTTGTATCCTATCACCACTAATGTTGTGTTGCCTAGTCAAACTGTACTGAGAGCCTCTGAAGTGTGTGAAAACTGAATTTTCAGTTTTTATTTTCAAGTAAAAATATCCTGAAGTATCCATGGGTAACACAGCAAGTGACTGGAGATTTTGTGCACTACATTTATGGAAGTACTTAAATTCTGCTTGTGTGCCAGTTTTGGCGACCATATCTTTTTTCACCTTGAGCCTAGACAGCAGTGATATATTGGGGCAGTGGGTGATTGACTTACTTGCTGCCAGGAAAGATATCCATTTTCTGTAATTTGTTTTGACTCGTTTTTATCTGTGTATCTATTTCAAAGTTTATTGCAGTTCCCATCATCATTGTAAATAAGCAGATGAAGAAAGGAGAGTTTCCATGGTGATGTGCTAAGGAAGTAGTGTTTGATCTAATCAGTTTTTATTTCAAGCATTTCCAGGTCTGGAAATTAATGATAAAATAGTGAGTTGGGTTGTGGATTCTGTTAAATAGATGTTGTTACCACAGGGGAACCTCAGAGAACATGGGAAATTATGCCTACTTCAGACAGCACCTTTCTACTCCCTGAATTGCAAGTAAGTGAAAAGCAATCCTTTCTCCCTTACCTGCAATACGTTTCACAAAGGTGGTTGTTTGAAGACAGAGGTATGGAAACAGAGAGGCGAAATAATCATAAAACCAAGGGATGAACATTGGGCTGCTTTGCAAAATATCCTGTCCTGACCCTAGGCCACTTTGAAGTGAAGACCAAGAGGACTTCAGTGCTCTAGGAGAAGTCAGTGCCTAAGTACCACGATGAGCCAAAAATACAATTAGGAGGCTACCGCAGAACAAGTGATGACAAGCAAGGAAGCTGTGCTTGTCATTCCTTCCCCAGTCGTTATCACTAAAAATTGGGAAGAAATAAGGGCCTTGTATTTCCCAGGCCAAGCACTAAATGCTATAAAACACCTAGAAATTCCACACCTTTGGTTGTGTCTGGCATGGTGTTCTTATTGACCAGTTTGCAGTCCCTGAGTTGCTACCCTGCCATGAATATAAAAATTTCAAAGGAGGAATGCTCATGGATTGGGCTGTTCAAGGGCTGAGAGAGGTGAAGGTGGGCTGGGCTGCCTTGCTGCAGACACATTAAGGTGGGTCCAACAGCCCTATAATGTTAAGTCCAAACTCCTCAGATGAGAACACTTATTCCGTTGCAGATGCTTCAGTGAAAACTTTGACCAAGCTGGACCGTGAGCATGCCAGAGAGCTATACTGGATTTCACTTACTAGTTCAATGAGGTACAAATTTCCATTTTCTCCATGAGATGTCTGTAAACCCATGACTTTGCTAAAGAAGTTAAATAAAAAATAAATAAATAAAACAAGGACTCATTTTGTGTCCGTATGCAAGATTACTTCAACAGTCCATTTTCAACCACAGTCAACAAAGTACCTTATGTTTATCAAAGCAGATTTTCCATTATATATACAAATATATTTTTTTTAATATGAAAGGTCATTTTGAGAGACCACAGTGGCACACTGTTACATAGGCCTAACAGAACTTCTGGAAATGTTTCATTTGTTTACTGTGATGAAAGCTTCCTCAAAGTGTGCATCATTTAACCTATTTATAAAACTCCTCGCTTCTCCAAATTATACTCTCATTCTTTCTTTCCGCTGAGAAAGCCTTACTTTCGTCTGCCATCAATTTTTAGTGTTTTATTGAGAGCATTAAGGGATAATCTAACCTGTTCAAACCAAACAAAGATATCTGCAATTTTCTGTCTTCTCTCTCTCTCTCTCTCTTTCTTTGGAGTGTGTGTTAGTTTGAAAAGGCCTTCTTGAGGACTTGGATAAACACCAAGATTTTAAAATAAAATAAAAAAGGTGTGTGAAGGGAAAACAGACATACTAAGCTAAAAGACTCCCCAAACAGACATGACCTCCCATCTACTCTAGCAGACCACAGTATGGTCTGATAATGATCCTTAAAGGAGGTTGGGGATGCCAATTAAATGGCATCGGGGAAGGTTCCAGTTGGATGTTATGAAGAATTTGTTCTCAGAATGAGTGGTGAAGCACTGGAACAGGCTGCCCAGGGAGGTGGTGGAGTCACTGTCCTTGGAAGTTTTCAAGAAGCATGTAGATATGGCACTAAGGGACATGGTTTAGTGGGCATGGTGGGGATGGGTCAGTGGTTGGACTAGATGGTCTTAAAGGTCTCTTCTAACCATAATGTTTCTATGATTCTGTGAATGCTTTCAGGAGAGCCCGAGCAGCCTCCCTGAAACGCTGGACTTGCTCAGTATATCTGAGGGCAGAACTGGCCCCGTGCTTTGCATCTCAGGGCAGGATTGACCCCATGCTTTGTTCCCAACTGGAGGGCTCAAGTCTACTGCGGTGGTGAGGTCAGACCGTAAGGAGAGGTAATGAAGAGCTGCAGAGCTGGGATTTTGGCTATGCTGGGCATACCTCAGGAATTTAATTTGGCTGTGGAAGTATTCCCAGCACAGCAGTATTCTCCCTCATTAAAGGAGGGAATATAGCTGTAGCCCATAACCTCTGTAGGGGAGGAATTAACTTTTAAACTGAGCACTGCATTTGGATAGGAAATGAGCTTAGTGGGGTCTGTGTGCTAAGAACGTGTGTGCTTTGATATCGACACTATGTCAAGTTTCAGACTATGTGCGGAGGAACAATAGTGAAACAGACCAGAAATTAGTTACTGAGAAGTGGTTTCTAGTTAAAAAAAACCCTTACCAGTTTATCATGTACCTTTTCTGAATGCTTTCTAGTGTCACGTAATTTTGATGATTACTAAAATAATTACAGAATTCGATAATGAAGGTCATTTGTCCGGATGGAAGGTCTGAGCAAAAACCTTCTGAGCAGCTCCATGCTGTCTGTGCACAGATGCAGAGCTGCGCTGTGACCTGCAGCCATGCAGGTTGGCGTGCATCGCCCGTGGGCAGCCTCCAGGCAGCCTGTAGTGAAAGGGGAGTAGGGTAGTGAAGCACTGGAACAGGTTGCCCAGAGAGGTGGTGGATGCCTCACTCTTGGAGACATTCAAGGTCAGGCTGGATCAGGCTCTGAGCAACTTGATCTGGCTGTAGGTGTTCTTGTTCATTGCAAGGGAGTTGGATCAGATGATCTTTAAAGATCCCTTCCAACTCAAACAATTCTATTATTCTGTGGTTCTGTGATTCTGTAGGGATACTAGTGCAGGACTGCAGGACTGGGGAGCCCCATAGAGCTTACCTTCCAGAGCCATTCAGGGCTTTGTTTCACTCTGTCTTGCCTTTGGTTTCTTTTTCTTGTTTTCATTCATGGTATGAAAGAATAAATAATGAATTAGGATTTGGTTAGGCCATTAGATTGATTTTAATCTTTGTAGAGGTATAACCAAGAAGCTGAAGTTTAAAGTTGAATCTCTTTTTTGATTACTCATTCTTGCATTGTAATTTTGTGGCATATACTCTAATGCTGTCATGGTGTCAGATAAACGTGCCTCTCCTGAATAACTCATCTGAGAAAACTGAAGCAATGTCTTCTGATATTTGCTCTGTAATATTGGACCTCTGTGGTGAAGGGATGAATTGCAGTCCTGAAAATGTTCTTTCAACACTCACATAGATTACTGGAACTGCAAGTACAACTTTTGCCAGTTAATACAGTTGAAGCATAACATTTTTATGACATTCCCAGCTTTTTAATATGTTTTCTTTCTAACTGAAATGTGGCTCATCAGCTAAATCAACCAAGAATTAGCTTAATCTTTTCTGGAGCATTTTTAAGTCCAGATTACTCTTCTTTTCTTGGGAGATTTCATGAGCCTTAAGAAGTTCCAAACTCTAATCAGATTTTTTCAAAGCAAAACATGTCCAACTTTGATTTTACATATGTATAAAACATTATTATTTTCAATTTCTGACTGAAGCTTTTCCAATTATTTCCTCAGTTTAGCTAGATGAAATTTCGCCTTACTTTTCTGCTGAAGAATGTAGCCTGGATATATGTATAAGACAGATTGTGTGTCACCCTCTTTTTCTTAGCTGATTTTTTTTTCCTTGTTTTTTTTTTTTTTTTCATAATTCAAGAAAAAGAGAAATGCTGTTTGATATCTCAAGGTGACGTTTTTACTCAAGCACCATGCATGTTCATCTGTTTATGTGCAGGAATTTTTATTGCCATTTTATCAGCTTTGGTGTAAGTCCAATGCCATTAAAGTCTTTTTTTTTTTTCAGGTGAAATGCCAGAATTTGTGATCCATGTTCTGGCAGAAAGCTTTGCACTCCAAGAATCACTACAGCATCACAGCTGCACACTGTCTAGTAGGATAGGAGTATTTCTTTAAATTTCATTATAATTTTATAGCTAAAACCAGTCTCTGTGTTATTTCCATTCTTTACAGAACTATGGTGCTTTACGTGTTGTGCCAGAGGTTTTTATTCTGGCAGCATCTCTGCTGCAAGCTGCAGTCTATGGGCAGAGTGGTTTTAAACTCCTGGCATCAGCATATGTTGCAAACTATGCTTTGATGTTGACCGTGTCACCTTGGACACCTCTCTCAAAGACTGAATTTTCAGATTTGTCTCTCATTTTCTCTTTGTTTTATTCAACTCCTTCAGCCGTTGGCTTCGTTATTTTCATCATTTACTCCATTCTCTGCTGTGCTATTCCAAGCATGCCAGCAACTTAAAGAATCAATTTTAAAAATAAATAGTTATGCCTTTCCCTATGCTCCTCCAATAATACAATGCAAGAGCATCCTGTCTTGCAGGAATGTAGTGAAAGCATGTTATGAAAAGATGCTGTGTAGTACAATACCCTACAGTTAAACTAGACTTTTCCTAGTCTCTTTTGATAAATCCTGAAGTGATAGTTGCTGAAGTGGTGATTTTATTTCAGGTGTTTTCCACTTTGGTATGATTTTGACTTCAACTCATCCAGAATGGAGTCAGTAGTTTCACAGCATCTTGAACCCTACAGTAGTTTAAATAATCTGCTTTCAGTGATGGGACCTAGACAAGCAACCTGGAAGGTGATGTCATCAAGTCCTACCACAATTGACTTATTTTTAAAGATTAGTGCAGAGTAGCTTGTGCTATATTAAAACTCTGTGCTGAGGTTTCAGTCATACCCATGTATTGTGATTCTTCGTTGTCTAAATCCTGTTTTTCCTTCATATAGAAAAAAAAATGCAGCATACTCCTGAGGGCGCTATCTTTGGCTGTACCTCACTGTTCAGCCAATGCACTTCCTGCTGCTTCAGGCTAACAGAGGGGTTCCGCTTCCACATTGCTGTTTGAAGTACTTGCACATGAGATTCTTCCTAGCTTTGCATGAGCTGTTCAGGCTTGGGGAGGGGTCCTGTTCATCTTGTCCTCATCACGTCAGTAAACAGGACGCAGTTACGGGCAGGTTCTAGTCCAATGCTGGTAAAAAACAAACAAACAAACAAACAAAAAACAGAAATAATTCTCCAGTTCCTGTTTAATCCTGTTGAATTGCTTCTCATTGCCACAGATCCCTGGAGGAGTGTTTCCCATCCACTGTGTAGTGCTGCTCCAGTTCAGGACAGAGCTGCTGGAAGGTGATGTGCTTCCCTGAAGAGAGTAAATAGCAGTGGTCACTGCCTGAGTCACAGCTGTATGAGAACCCTTGTCCTCATGCTATCCTTTCAGAAACTGCCAGGCCAAGTCACTTAGGAAAAGAATATGTGAGCAAGGGATTTTACCAGTGCCTCAAGCCACCACCACAGAGTGGTGCCATTAATGCTTACAGGAAACATCATGAGCATGTAGTTTTGCCAGACAGCAAACAACCTATTTCTTTCTTTAGAAATATTTTTAGAAGTTAACTTTTTACAGTTAAGAAATGATCAGTCCTCACCTCACTAAACAGCTACCACATTTTCACATTCGAACTAGCTGGCAAAGACCAGCTTGGTGAGGATATTGTGGACACAAGTTTGACTCATGAAGATTTGTTTGTGCTCTGGTCCCCATGAGTCCCCCTCTTTGGGGGGGGAGAAGCTGTAGATATGCAGAGATGCTAAGCTACCACGACTGGCTATTTCTTCCTATACAAGAAAATCTCCCTTCTCTCTTTTTATTTATTTTTTGTCCTATTCAGTGCTGATATGGAGTGTTGGTAGAAGAATGGTCTATCTAATTCAAATAGTTATTTCACTGTAAATCACCAGGGTGTTCAGGTGTTACTGTTTTTCTTCCCCTTCTTCACTTTGCAGACTCAAAATCAGACAACACAAGATTTCAGAAAATGAATAGAAAATTAAAAGTTTCAGAACTGGGACATGGTTTGCCAAGTATCAGCCTGAGGAGGTGTTCTATAACTCCATGCTAAACTCCAATGTATATAACCACAAAGGAAAAGCTGACAGACCTTTACCAGTAGCTTTGCAGTAATAAAGTACTATTACTAACAGATCCTTTCATCCATGGATCTCAAAACACTTTAGGAATATTCTTTTACAGGGAAATGAACAAGGGTAAGGCATACAGTTTAATCTTCATTATATTATGCTGTATCAACATCTGGGTCCAGACACCCTCTCTTCCCAGCATGTGCCTTCTACTGTGTGTGGGACTTAGGGACATTGCCATGGCAGAAGTTTTGGGAAGGTGTGACCTAATATAAGGATAAAAGACTGGATAAAATGTGAATGTGATGGCCAGTTTCTCTGGAGAAGCAGTTCCATATGAACATCTTGCAGGCTCTAACAGTGTCCTGATAAACTTCAAGGGCTGAAGCATTCAGGAGGGTTTTTTTTCCTCTTTGCACAACATGCTATTGGCATTCTTCTCTCTTTTGCTGGGACAGACTGCAGTGGCAGCTTTGCGTCTTGTGAAGGATGCTTTGCCTTGGACACCATTAACCTATGGCTGACAGAGCTGTTTGTCTGATGTCCTCTAGCTACAGAGACCCAGTGAGAAGATCTGGCCACAGCAGGTATTTGAAGAAAGTCAGCTAATCCTTGCAAGAAAAGAGCCAGGCTGTGAAGCTTAGTTTGTCTCTTGTTTGTCAAGACTTTAACCAAATACATGCTATGATTTTATTTACTGGTTTAATCCCCGGCCAGCCACTGCAGGGCTTGGGCTAAAAAGTCCCCCAGTCTGCCTGTTTGAGTGACTTTAATGGACTGAGCTTTGTGATGAGACCTGGGCTAGTGCAGCTCATGCTCAAGTGGCACAAGCCTCCTTTCTTTTTTGCATCCCTCTGCTTCCTCTCTGCTGCACAAACACCCTCTGCGCTTGTACGTACTGCTCAAACATCTGCTAGCAGCCAGCCTTTGCTTACCCTTTCAATCAACAGGTGTATTTATTAGATTGCATACCCTGTATGCAGCATTTCACCATTTAGTCTGGGAAAGGTTTTATTAATTTCTGACTTCCTTCTGTCTCACTCAGCAGCAGTTTGTTTAACATGGACTCGAAAAGCTGTACCCGCAGACTGATAGAAAATAAAGACAGTCTTTTAAATGATGCATTTGTAGAATATGGCACATCTGCTAATTAATTTTGGGACATTTTTGTGGCACCAAAATAAACCATGTAGTGAGGACACAGGAATGATGGATACCATGAGAAAAGGCACAAGGGGGGTACCCCTTGCACAGAGCTTCCATCTCAGCACTGTGTCTGGCCGAGGCAGGGATGTCAGCATGTGTGCTGCTAAAGCTTTTGCATGTCTTAGCTCCCCAAACTCCTCTGGTGTCTTGGTGAGATGGACACAGCCCCACTGGGCATTCTTGGTGGGGAGGTACCTGCACTGCTGCAGGACTACAGGGGGGCCAGGGCTGTCTTGATCTTAAAAATGGAACCAGTGGCAGAATCAGGAACTGGTATTGTGCTCCTGAGAATGCTGGTTTCTCCATATGGCACAGATGAGCTAAGAGATCAGGTCATTCCCAGAGCATCAGCTCAGCTCTGCAAAAGCATTCAAATGCAGGTTTGGACCAGATCTAGTACACAGTGAACATCTGTCAGACACAGCAAAGCTCTCAAGCCCCCAGATCTCTTCATCACGCTGCCTCCCCACAAATTAAATCCATCATACTTTAAGAAAATACACTTACTGGGGGTTTTCTACCTATTAGCACCCTTGAAATTTTCTTCTTTTCCTCTGTTGTCCTGCATGAGGAAGTTTTCTTACTGTCAGGAAAATATATGAGCAAATAATTCATCTTGGAGGCTGTGGGTGGCCCCTGAGGTGCCACTGAACTGGTGTGCTGAGTTCTACATGCACACACCCCCACAGGCAGACTCTGCCTTTGCTTCCAATCAGCCTCAGTGAGCCCACGCACACCTCTCCTGAGGCCTTTGTACAAGCCTTTATCCTGCTACCAACAGGGAAGCCAAGCCCCCAGGGTGAAAGAGAAGTTGAAAGCAAAGATCAGAATGATTTGGCAGAAATTGGAGCTATTGCAAGATTTTCCAAGATGAGCCCACCGGGGGACTGGAGAGCTCATCGTGTTTTAATGGTTTGAAAAAAGAGAATGGGGCTTAATCTAGACCATGTGCTGAGATGATCTGCTGAGCATGGAGGTAGAGGGTGGCAAACCCGCCCTGACTGCAGCGCCTGCCCTCTCCACATCTGGATTGCTTGCAAATGGCGTCTGTCTTCTTCCTTTCATAGTCCTTAAAACAACGGAGCATGGAGCCAAGCTTCCTTTTTGTGGTTGGGCCCTCCTACGTGTGGCCGGCTCTGCACTCTGGGAGTGCCCAAGGCCGTCTTTGGAGAGCTCTCTAGGGCTGCAGTGTTCTAGGAGCGGGCGGGGAAGGCAAATTCTGCCCATGAGCCAGGCCAGGCATGTGAGGTCTCTCAGCTCTTGCAGAGGGTGCTCAGAAAAAGCATCTTGAGGCATTTCTGGGCTGCAAGAGAGGCTTTGGGCCCTGCAGCTGCAGCAGGAGGAGCTTCTGCAGTCAGCTTTTTTAAGACACGATCAGTGCTTGGGCTCTGGAGATGAGGGGAAACATCTCTGTTGAATGTAAAAGTTTTCAGACCTGAGGAACCAGGAGTTCCCAAACCTCCCTCTTTCAAGCTGTAATTAGAAGTAAATGATCAGCAGCACCTCAAAAGCAGCAGTAAGAGCTCAGAAGAGTGTTTATGTATGTGGAAGTGAGTGCAAACTGACTGCAGTGACTCAAGAAAGTGATTTCATAGAAAACATCATCCTCAGTCAAGCACTGAAAATGAAGACCAGTTTCTGAGAGACTGAATCTTGGTGAAGCAACGGTGTCACATGATGGTTGCTTGGTTTCTTCCATGTGCCTGGAAATCAATCCCATTGGTGACAGAAAATTAATTTGATCAAACAACTTGGCGGCCTCACCAGAAGTAGAAAAAGAAAAAGCAGTCACAGGTAGAAAAGCAGGGAGTAGATCAGTGGGAGAGGACTTAATGGGGATGTGAGGTGGGAGGAGGGGTTTGGGACCCATGGTGCCGAGCTCCGTCCTTCCTTACCTCTGTCCTAACAGCTCCCTGCTCTTCCTGACTTTACTGCTGCTGTTTCCAGATGGACAAAATGGAGATAAATCTTTCCATGGTTTTGATCCAGAAATACCTTTTAACTGTCTGAGATGGGACTAGGTTCTTCTGCTTTCTCAGCATAAATATTCTGAACTGTATCTATCATGTTTTGTCTAAAAGAGTTGCTTGCTCAGTCTCCCTGTGATTCAAAGTCTTCTGAACCAGAGCAGGTGGAAGATGATGCAGAAAAAACTGAACCCATAAAGGACAAAATCCCAGCCAAGAAGGATTGTCTGCAGGGAGAAACACTGTTTTGGAAAGCAAGATTTTCTTTGTTACCCTGCTGAGAAATTAGGTGTTTATTCATTTTAGGTAGTCCGCTCAGTCCAGGCTAGCCCACACTAATCTCCGCACTCTAAGATAGGGATTTGGATGGAGGTTTGCTGTGGAAGCTGGAAGATCTCACAACTCATAAACCATCTTCAGCACCCTCCCTTGGACATGACTTTCACTTTTAGATAATAACCTGCTCTGCTCTGCTTTGGAAAGCTTTGCAAGCCTCTGCAGTGAGAAGCAGAGCCATCTCACCAGCCTTGGGATGCCCAACAGCTAGCTAATGGGACTGAGGCAGTTCCATTACCAGGAGGTGCCAAAAAAGCCTGTCGCAGTATTTCAGCTGCTATGGCACAGCTGTGTGGGTGCCTGGGGCTGCTGGGTCAGTGTGACTCCCTGCCGTGGTCTTGGGGACAGGGACCATGAGAAGGCTGTCTTCCTCTGCCTTGACACATTTAACTTTTGACCCGTATCAGCTGTCAGATTAGGAGGAGTTCAGTCACATCAGTCTGAGCAGGAATGAAAGCCAAGCTCCAGGGGTGAAAGGGCAGAGCCTTAAAGGGATCACCTTAATTCACAGGGCCTCTTAATCCGCCTGTTCTTGTACATTAATCCAAATATCTCCAGTTCTTCTTAACCTGTTTTCATAAAAGTAAAGAGAATTATACTTAATACAACAAAGCTGAGCGTAGGAGGAAAATGTGACCTTAGCCCTCCAGAAGAAGGGGTTTAAGGCTGCTCTCAATGCTGCTCTTTATCCTGGTCACTCCCCAGCCATTCCCTGGCAGTTTGAGAGCTGGGAATGATCAGACAGCTCCTCCCAGCCGAGTCGTGGCAGTGACGCTGTGCAGGATGGGGCTGTTGTTTGATGTTCCATTTGCAGTTTACATTTATAATGGCAGTGCTCTGATAACCCAGGGACTTGAAACAAGCCCAAGCGGAGAGGCTCTGAGCGCACAGCGCATCCATCACTGCGGAGCCCCTCCGGCAGGGCCGCACCACTCGGAGCATCGTGCTGTATGGTAGCAGCCAGTGTGCAGGATCTGGAGGCTCCGCTGCACACCTCTGCAGGGATGCAGAGGGCCCTGGAGGAGTCCTGTGCATCAGGAAAATGCTGGGATTGCTTTCTCAGTGCCTAATGCAGAGAGGGTGCTAGGCTCTCTTACTGTCAGCCCAGCAGCTTTCCATGCTATCAGCTACAAGCAGTTGGATTTTAATACACACAAGAAATGACAGGAAGAAGACTTTAACACCACTTCACTTTCGGGAAGCAAAGTACTGGTGTGCAAAATCAGTCTTCTCTGAAACATCAGTGAGCTCCCACAGAGGCTGACCTCCTGCATAGGAGATATCACTGAGATCCAAGCACAAAATGTACTATTTGGACAGTGCTAACTAGTAACCTGGAAAAATTAATTACATCTGTTAAATTAAGTTGTTAGCCCCTAAACCATTAAATTCCCAAGGGCATGAACTGTGCCTTCATGTGCTTTGGCAGTGTTCAACTGTTGACCCACAGGGAGGAGAGAGAAATCCTGCACTAGGTCAGATCCATGTGACAACTCTGACATTAACAGAGGCTCAGGCATTGGGAACAGTGCACACCTTGCCGACCTTGTGAACCCTGCTGGCCCTGGCCAAATTCTCCAATGGTCAGTGCTGATCTGTTTCTCACTGTCATACAGAGCCAGCCCCACAGAAGAAGAACAACAAAAGCCACATCCTTAATACTGCCCTGCTGCCATCCTTATGCCCTGCACCTTGTAGACATGCAAAGGCCAGGCTGGATGTGGCTCTGGGCAGCCTGGTCTAGTGGTTGGCGACCCTGCACACAGCAGGGGAGTTGAAACTAGATGAACTTTGAGGTCCTTTTCAACCCAGGCCATTCTATGATTCTGTGATTCTATGATTCTATGCTGACTTGTTCTGGTTGTGAGAACCCTGCAAATTGAGCTCCTTTAGAAATATATGTGAGGCATCTATTTTTCTGCTGGCATGGTGGTGAAAGCCACAGAAAACTGTGGAAAGAATGAAGTTTCTAGGGGCACATTTATTTGGTCTCATTCTCAGCCGGTTTAAAGTTCAACTCAGATGTTTCAGGAGACAGATTTGTACTGAAGGGAGTCGGTCTAAGAAACAGTTGTGGATAAAATAAATCTGAAGTCTGTTCAAAAAAAAAAGGAAAAAAAAAAAAGAAAGCCCTTTAGTGGGCTGGAGGAAAACAAACACAGATCCCATGATGAGGAGGAGAGAAGAAAACCTCCAATGGAAAAAAAAAATGTGAAAACCTTGTCTCACAGAGGTCAATTGTATTTTTCTGTTCACTTCATTGGGCCAGAATTTTATCCATCATTTCTAATCATAGTGATAGGCTCTTCCTTCCAAAGTTGTTCTTCTATCTCATGATTCATAACATCTCCTGTCTGGGCATGCAGTAGCATAGAACTCCCTTATTAGTGAGGAAAATACTCTTTTAATGGAACGAATTGCTCTTGGAAAAAAAACCTAGTTTCAAATGACAAGAGGAGGAGGAGGGGAAAGGTTCATGAACTCAAGCTAATTTTTGAACCCTGTGAACACACAAAAATCATTCAAAAGGTTCATAAAACATCAAATTCCAGCAGGTTTGCCAGCCCAAAAGTTAGGGGTTATCAGGCCAGAAGCCCAGATTCCTCCTTAGATCCAGCCCTGGGCGGGCAGTGACACTGATGCACTTTGGAAAAAAAAAATGTCCCGAAACAGAGCCCTGGAAAAGGAGCTGTTTGGGCAGCAGAAGCAAGAGAAGGGAGAGCCAGTCCCTTTGAAGTAATCAGCTAAGTGAGGCATTGGATAAGCTAGGGCCTTTCGTAATCAGATGTCTGAGAGGACTGTCAAAGAAATCTCCCAACACTTGCCTTGTCGCTGATGGTATCTCAGCACAGATAAAATAAAAGCAGCAGTAAAAGGGAAGTCCAAGACATTATCTGCCCACACCTGGGCTGTGAAGGACGCTGAGCAGAGACAGAGACCAGGTGTGACATTTACTGCTTGGAGATTTTAGGGTATAGAGGCTACATCCCAAAGAGTTTGGGGGAATATCACCCCATGGCCTTTGGGAGCACAGTCCATCGTAGACTGCAGCATCCATGCTTGGGGTTTTCCACATATGGCAGATAATTTGTATGTGAGGTATTCACAGCCTCGACAATCAGTTTCCAGTGAATGCTGAGCTGAAAATAGGTTTTCCTTTCAGGATAATGGGGAAATGCCGTTATGCTTTTTGAGAAGGATTTGCAGACTTTCACAAGGTGGCTTGTTACACCTCTGCCTGGCTTCTAGCATTTATAGAAGTAGCTTCACGAACTGCAGAACCAAATGAAGTGTCAGTTTTAGTATTGCCTTTCCTTGTATATTTCCTGGAGCTTAATAGAGTTGAGGTTATGTAGCAGATTTTACTTCGAGGCTCTCAGTATCTTATGCATTTTAAATCATCTTGCAAGAATGTGATCCCCTGAAGCTTCTTCTGCTGCCAGAAATTAATTGAAATTGGCCAGCAGGCTTGAAGGGACAGATGGATAGACAAACATATAAACAAATGGCACTGTTGTATTTACCCCATTTTCCTTGGAAAGCTGAACTAGAAAGTCCAGTAACCTAATGAGAGACCCGAGATAATATCATGTAACATAGGCAACCCATTGTAGGCTCTACTCTGTGAAGAGTGAATCACTGAGGGATGCTCCACGAGCAACAAGAACCCATCCACACCTTCAGTAACCTCAGCTGTGCCCTCAGTCACCGTAACAGGCGCGTGCTTTGAAGTGATAGTTGGAAGCTTTGGTCATAAATCCATGACTGCTGTGATATAACAGCATAAAATGCCTACTGGGGCTCAAAACAAGGAGCCTCTGTATTAGATTTTGGACTGAGCCAGCGTTGCCAATTACTCCTTTTACTGAGTTTTTATTTGGTCTTTGGGCTCCATGACATTTCATGCAGGTGTTCTACCACCATGAGCAGATACCTCAGTGAGAACTTTGCAGAGCTTTTATAACACCCTAAACTTATTTGCTCCAAGAAAACAACCGTAGTCTGAATTCTAGCCACCATGCAGAGAGCAAGGGAGTCAACAGGATTATAGTGGTGTGAAAAGAGACTTTGAACACTTCATTATATTTAAAATAAATCAAATGTCATGGAGGTTGAAATTCCATGTGTATTAACCATCTTCCCATACTTATTAAACTACAGTAACTATCTCTCTGCCCTTCCCCCTTTTCCTAATAGTGGTATAAATAGTCCAAAGGTCTCTTGTCAGCACAGCTCCCAGACTTCTAGCTCTTTGAGGGGGCAAACGTACTTTGTTTTATTAGTTGTATGGCATTCCTCAAAGAAGGGGACTTTGACCTTCTTAAATTCCTCCTGGAGATTAAATGCCAAAACCAGCAGTCCACAGGGGAATTAATAGACAGCTTCAATACACACAGCAGGACCTTTGGAGGGGGTCAAGTTATTAACACACTGGGAAATGTAGATTGTATCTTCCAATGCTGGATATATCTTGCATTCTAGATCAGATAATGACAGTGGGGCCTAGAAAGTTGCATTTCTGCGATGAGTTCTGCAGCTCTCATCAGAGGTTCCAATTATTCATATTTACTGAGGACACAAACTTTGGTGATGTTAGAAATCCTCACATAGAAAAGAATGCATAATAAATTTATTTTGGGGGGAAACTGTGCCTTTTTTTTTTTTCTAGCAGTGGGCACCATGTGGCTTTATTTTTCATTATACAAGGAATCTTACCTGGGGGCTAAATACTTATGCAACCTCCTACCACCAGACAGTCCTACAAAAAATATTTGCTTAATATTTACATATTTAAGAAAATTAATGTCAGGCATTGACATCCTTTTAAATTTTTTTCTTCACCATCTTTACTTTTTTTCCACATTTAGATAATCAAAATTTGCCACCTCAAATTTAAACAAGAAAATATTTGAACGTGACTGTACATAAACAGTCACAGAGAACTCACTTCAGTTTTCTTGCAGTGTATATTTTCACTAGAAGCATCATTAAAAATGTTCATTTAAGGTAGCTGGGCAAAGGAACAAGGACATGTGATAGAATCAACCAAAGACTTCAGATTGATTCACCGTATAATGGCGATTGATTCAACACTATAAAAATTTGATACTTGAAAAAAGTGAAGAAATAGGACAGTTTAATGCTCCTCGCTTGTTTTTGAACATGCAGTGCATCAGTCTGAGATTTTACCTTTGAAATACTGAAGAAGGAGATCATGTCTTATGAAATGTTTTCTTTTTTCTTGCCTCCATTTACTGTATGTGGCTCGCCACTGCTAAGCAACACAGATTGTTGAGATGAAAGCCCTACAGTAAATTAAAATCACGGAAAAAAATGAATGTGTTGGAATATATTACTTGTTATGAAATATTTCTTTGGCATGAATTACAATAAACAAACCAGCATTCATTCCAAAACAGCTGTAAACAAATTTTTACTACTCCCTGATTGCCAAAAATCTCACACCACTCAAATTGACATGGAAAAAAGCATTAATGTTAGTGAGGAATGAATTTCAGGAAGGCTGGGTTTGGTCTGGATAAGCATATCTGACATATGCAAGCCTTCCGGGAGCCTATAAAAACAAGCTTTCTTGGGAGATTTCCTGCACTTCTGGTTGGGTTGGAAATGTCATGACAGCTGGCTTCACCGCAGCACTTGGGCACTCCAGGTTCTGTTCCTGGCCAGAAACCTGGGAAACAAAGATGCCTGGAAAGGGAAGAAACCACATAACAATACTTAGACCTTCTAGGGCAATTCCCAGCCAAAGCACTCAGTGTGCACTTCCATACACTCTGAGCTGCACAACAGCTTTATTGAAGATATGCTCTCCTCCCTCTGTACAGAAATAAATTGAGGAACAAACATTTGAAAACTGCTTTCCACTCCTTTTCTACACACCCTCCTTTCTGGTTGGCTGTAGGATGTGTAACTATGAAGCATGATCCCTCAAATTCTACCCTTGGGGCCCAGAAAAAGTGCAAAGGTGAAAGCTGTCACAAATCCTTTGCACATGCCCACATGTACATGCAAAATTTAATGACTCTTCCACCTTCTGTTCTCATATGAAGTAATTTGGTTGCTAAAATCTCAAAAGCAAATTTAAAAATCCTGGCATGGGGAAGCCAAGTCTGAAGGGCAGAGCACCTATTGTGAGATGTGAATCCCAGCCTCTGCAGAGTTTGTAGCAGGGTCAAAAATGGGGCTTCTCTCATTTGAAGACCTGTTACCATTTGTGCACCAGACTCAGTTTCTCAGACAAATCAGAAGAGTGGAACTGAGGAGCCCCTTGCTTTGGGTGCTAAAAGATTGCAAGGGTTTAAAAAGGCAAATTTGGAGACAAAAAAATCTAGCAATGGCTACTAAAAATGAAAAAAATAAAATACTTGAGAGTGCCTGTGCTGTGAATTACTGGATGTCAGGGGAGCATTCAGAGGCTGTGTCATTGCTTGCTGGTCTGTACCTACACTCTTCTCTGGGTATCCACATATGTGCTGTGGGAGCACAAGGGCACGGTGGAACACAGGGAGGAGATCACACCACAGGAGATGGGCTGCTGACCAACAATTCAATGTTATACCCAGTTTGCAGACATATGCAGTCATGTGTCCTCCTCCATGCAAGCTTATCTAACCCTGATCTCCCAGGATGCACCTAGGACAGTCTGCAATAGATGATTTTAGTAGTCTTTTCCAACCTTAATGATTCTATGATTCTATACATCTCCTCTTCTGAGGGCACCTTAGAGAGCACCCCATCTTTTCTACTCACCTGGAAAGAGGGGAGAAAACTTCCTCCCTCTTGGCATCTTCAAAAGCCACGTTGACATTCTCTTGCTTCTTTGAAGATAACTTTTACTGACTGACGATCATTTGCTAACTTGCTTTTTCCTTTTGGGTAGAGCTTCATGCAAGCAGCACAAGCAGATTCAGCCTGACATTAAGGTCATGTCACATGGAACTGCCTTTCCCTCAGCCCCTTGGCTCTGCCACTCCAAGGCACATTTCTGATAAGTCACTTCAGAGTTTGGTGGGATTTGACTATCACATAACCAGGAAGGAGCTCCAGTACTGCCTCTTCCATACACAACCAGATTTGAAACCTTTTTTGAGGCTGACACACAAGGCCATGATGGGGATATGTACCCTTCTTGGGGACCTGTCATCCCCCTGGCACTGCCATAGTGTCCCTCTGTCTTTCTGCAGCTCATGTGCTTTTGGCATCCTGATACCCTACAATCATCTCCCAGTGCTTTGCCATGAGAGAGTTTGGTGTCCCCTCCTGTTCCTTTCCGGACAACAAAGAAGGTGGCAATGTTGAAGGTGCACTTGGCACCACCAGTAAAGAGGCTGCAGATCCCACGAGTGAGACCAAAGCACTGTAACTGGCAGAAGGCGTCAATCCCCAGCAGGAGCTTTAATCCTCTTACTGCGCTGCCAGTTATGATTTATCTTCCCATTTAATTTTAATACTGTTGCATCTCCAGCAGCAACTGGGACATTTTCCTTGGAGGGGGGGGTTTGAGTGTGTGTGTGTGCGTTTCAAACTGTGCAACATGAGCTGAATTCAAAGTGCCTCCTCAGGACATTGTCGCTGCAGATGGGCACTTTGTTCATCTCCATGGTGGAGCCATCAGGCCCTCGAAGCTCATATCACATCGCCAGTGCAAAACGAGTCCCATTTCAGCAGCTTTCCCCCTCCCCACGCCAGCACACAATGTTTCTATTGTGCCAATACTGTTTTTCTGGGGAAGCGGCAAGGATTTAAATATCATAAAGGCAGTAGTTGGGCTTTGATACACTGTCAGCAAAAGCTGAATACTGTAATTTTGAGCAATTTTCTCCAAACTCTCCTTCCCACCCTCCCCCTGCTCTCCAGGGCCTCCTCCCTGGTGCTTTTCCCTGACAAGCCGCCTGTCGCTTCTTTCGCACGATCCTCACACGGCAAATTAATGTGCTGCTGCTGATGAGAGACAGTGGGTTACTGTGAGCCTCGGCTCTCTCGTCTCCTTGCGCTATTACACCCTGGCAACTTCAAAGGTCCAGTCATCCTGTTTCCATCTCCCCATGGGTCTGCAGGGCCTGACTCAACAGCATGGTTCAAAAGTGCAGGCTGGGATGGCAGCAGCCCGGCCTGTGGTGCTCCAGCCCTCACGCAGCCCCTGCCAGCACTACAGAGCTCCTTCCCCTTCTCCCTCTGAGATTAATTGCCACATCGAAGGGACAATCCTCCTTCTCCCGCTTTGCTCTCTTTAATTTCCAGCTGAGGTGATCTTTTGTAGAAAGAGACCTTTTTCTTCTCTTTTTAATCTTCTGCGATCTGCCTCTCTGCGCTGCCTGGCAGTTCCCCGGGCAGTAGCCATGCTGTTTGTTTTAGCTAGTAACCAGATACTGTTTTGAAAAGTAATTCTGATTACTCTGTGAATTTGGGATTCTTTTTGTACGTGCACTTTCCTTGGTTATGAGAGATCTTTGTGATTTCTCCCTCAGTAGCAATGATTTTTGAACAGGAGTTAGGGAGAGGTGCATAGCGAGGGGGCTGAAGACCTGCCTTCCTCCTGCCCTCAAAAATGAGGAGTACTGGTGAGAAATGTTGCTGCATTTTAACTGTCTATGGGTTTTCGCACCCGTTTGGATGGCAAGTACGAGGAGACAAGGACAGCAAGCCAGAGAGAACCAGGGCTCTGTCGTGGTCACCATGGCTGTAGGCAAGGCCCGGTGTGTGGAGCCCAAGTCACCATCTCCCTTCCAAGGGCCAGCAACATGCCCCCAAACCTCATCCCTGCCTGGTTATGAGGGAAAGGCAGATCCCAGCCTGTCCATAGGCTCTCTGCCCACACGGCAGTGTGGAAGAGGCATAAAGGGGCCATAGTCAGCAATATGCCCAGATAGCCAAGAAAGCCAGTGGTATCCTGGCTTGTGTCAGAAATAGTGTAGCCTGCAGGACAAGGGAGGTGATTGTCCCTCTGTACTTGGCACTGGTGAGGCTGCAACTCAAGTACTGTATTCAGTTTTGAGCCCCTCACCACAAGAAAGACATTGAGGCCCTGGAGTGTGTCCAAAGAAAGGCAACGAAGCTGTGAGGGGTCTGGAGCACAAGTCTTCTGAGGAGCGGCTGAGGGAACTGGGATTGTCTGGAGAAGAGGAGGCTCAGGGGAGACCTTATCGCTCTCTGCAACTACCTGAATGGAGGTTGTAGCGAGGTGGGGGTCGGCCTTTTCTCCCAGGTAACAGCAATAGGACAAGAGGAAACAGCCTTAAGTTGCATCATGGGAAGCTGAGGAAGAATTTCTTAACAGAAGGAGTGGTGAGGCATTGGAACAAGCTGCCCAGAGAGGTGGTGGAGTAACCATCCCTAGAAGTTTTAAAGGAAAGGGTAGAAGTAGCACTGAGTAACATGGTCTAGAGCAGTCACAGGCATGTGTTAATGGTTGGACTAGATGATCTTAGTGGTCTTTCCAACCTTTATGATTCTGCGATTCTATGATATATTCTTTACTCATCCCTTACTTGAATCCTTTGTGACAAGGAGCCATAAATACTTCTCTTCTGCATGCCTGCAAAGAAGAGTGGCTGTGCTCGTCTGGACAGGGGACAGACACTCTTCAGGAGCAGCAGTCCATGTCCAGAGAGACTTCTCTGAGAAACAGGAGACACCCCTCCCCTCAGCTACACAGTCCCCTGCTACCACACACCACGGAGCAGTGTCCCAAGCTGTACCCACCCCAGGGGTTGTATTGCAGCAAGTCTGGCACACTTGTCCCCTTAGTGCTGTATTTTATTTTGCTGAGGCAGTGGCTGCTGGAACAACCCAGTGCTGGCCTCAGTCCGAGGACTACAGTAGCTCTTCCTCCCTGGAGAAAGCAAGACAGCCTAAGAATAAGGAGCAGCTTGGAGAGGGAGAGGCTCATGTTACAGCCTGAGAGATTTTAACTGGTTTGTGGATTTTATTCACCCAAGCTGCCCCTCAGCTGCCCCCTCAGGCACCCAAAATCCACATCTTCTGCCTCACAAGAAGCAAAAGGAGAGCACAGATAAAATAATGGAGAGAAGACAGATGTTCCAGCATCTGGAGTGATTTTCCGTCGAAACCTGGGCTCCTTGAATTGTTACACAATATATAGCCTTGAGTACATCTAACACTGCTTCTCTTCAGTTTTTCATCTCCTACAGCGTAGGGAGACACTCTAGTTGATATTATAACATATCTAAGTTTGCTCAGATTTCTTTCTAGGTGTCTAAGATTTGCAGAATTTCGAGTATCATAGATTTATCAAGGATGAACTTCAACATGTGCCAAACACTGTCATTCAAAGAAAGAACAAGCTCTTTCATTAACTGCCTGTCTGAATATACTTTCTTCTCAGTCATGTCCTATGATGTTTAGCAGTCTCCTGTTGAGTTTTGGAGCATGTTACTGGACGATCTGTTAAAATGTACAAGTTTGCCAAGGTTACAATTGAATTAAAACATGTCTGAAGCTCCCAACCATGTCACTCCCATTACCTCAGCACGATTTAACTACATTAAAGAAACAAGGAGAACGACAAGCCCATGCAGCATAGTAGGGTTTGAATTGCTGGTATTAAGGCACTGAAATTTATCCTGACTACTTCAGTTTGAGTCAGTACTTTATGACCAAGTTCTCATATCTCAGTGGCTAAAAATCTTGCTTCAGGCATCCCTGTTGTGTTCTTTTCCATATAGTGACATCGTTGTGTGTAATGAGATGTTAGCAGCTCATTCACTGCTTGCATCTGTCTTGGAGGAGAAAATTGCAATTTTGTGACATATACACTGATTACTGTAAATATAAATTAGTCATGGCAAATTTTGAGAAGACCAAACTTCAGAAATTATGGTAAGAATGATGGAGATGCAAAGGTATGTTTTGAAGGAACCACCTATTTTTGGAGAATTTGTCTTCTGCTTTTGATTCATTTCATGTTAGAGATATGTCCCTCACAAACCTCCATGTGTAATTTGAAGGATGTGGCATATTGAATGCAGGACTGATTAAGCCAGTCAGAATACCATGAGATTCAAACCTTAACCACAACCTTTGTCTGGATAATTTGTGGGAAAAGACAAAAGCTAAGCAAAATCCAAAGGCTGCTCTTTACTACAGATGGAACGACAACGTTGGGTTCAAGTCACTCAGGAAGCCTCTGCTTCCGTGTGCTCTTTTTGCAGCGGGTCACTGACAGTTCAGATGTTTTTCTGATGCAGTCATCCTGGGGTTCCACATAGGATTAATCCCCCTTGCAGATGTTAAAATATAGGTCTTTATCTGAACACCAGCTGAACACTCACTGTAAGTTTTAGTCAGCTGCCTAAATAAGGCCAGCTAGTACTGTGCTTCTTTCCTACTCCCTGAACTCCCTCCTTTTAAGACCAGATGTCCCAGGCTGTGCCCCCTTACAACAGCCTAGATCCTAAAACCAAAAAGTGGTTCTGGAAAGTCCTTTTTCTATTGATTTTAGAGGGTAAATAAAATAAAACATTTATTTTCTCTCTTATTCAGAATAAGACTTTTCATTTTGTTGAAACTGCAATGGGATGTGTGATTTGAGTTTGCTTTACAGGGAAATGGATGAGGCCCCTTCCTGGAAGATCTTTTCTAAGGCACATGCAGCTCCTCCAAGGGGATGCTGGTGCCTTCCAGCAGCCATCTGGTCACAGATGTGGGACCAGGTACCAGGCAAGGAGCCTGGCACACAGGCAGGAGCTAGGAACATGTGGAACGTGAATGCTGGCCCTAGCAGCAGCAAGGGCTCAAGCAGACACAATCAAACATGGAATTTCTGTTCAAGAATGTCAAAATATTTTGCGTTGCAATGTCAAAAAATGTGTTTTCCACAGAGATTTACTAGAACTTTCTATTTCTTGAGAAACTTTGGCTATTCAAACTTTTCATTTTCGTTGAAAGCAAAAGAGCAATGACTGTTGTTTCTCAGGGTCAGAAAGTCTGATCTTCTACTGCCTGCTGGGCGGCAGCCTGAGCAGTACCTACAAACAAGAGAGCAGGGAAATGTTTTTGCTCTCATGTTTTCCTCTCTCTTATGTTACACCACTCCTTGTAGCCTCATGTCGGTGAGTACAAAGTACCTCCTGGCCATGACATCATGCCACAGAAAACAGACTAATGAGGCAAAGGAAGCAAGGCTCACTTTTCTGCAGGGAGGCTGGCTCCGATCACCTGGTTATAGTTAAGACAGATCACACTGAGCTGTTCTGCTTTGTAAGAGCTGAATTTCATTCTGTTACTGCATGTTTATCTGATATCTTGTAAAAACTGTCCATTTCTCCAGTCTTTAGATCTTTTGCTTTTCTGAAATACTTAAGCTCCAACTGTGACCCTTCAGCAAAACCAGCTCACTTCATCAAATGAATCCTGTGACTTTGATTATGTAGGAGCCTTCATTAAAGGGGTCCAAAGTAAAGCAGACAAGGAAACGTCTTTGTGATTTGCAGCAATGCATTGAGAAACAAAAGGAAATGGATGGCAGAGATAAGGAAAATAAAATAGCCACAATTTTTTAATAAGAGGAATGGAATTTCCCCTGAGGGTCTGTGTTATAATGGTCTTTGGTAAAACACAAGCAAAACTCATAGTGGTGGAACTGAAATGCAAAATACTGCCAACTTTAAGCAGCACAATGAAATTGCTAATAGTCAGAAAATGCTGACATGAAGGTTTCAAACATTCAAACAAGTAGCCATTATATATTTAACCAATGAAACTGGGACAACCATGCACACTGTCAGTATGACATATGCTGCAACAACATTGCATTTTGCACTTTGCTTTCTTTGTTATTTTAAGTGTTCAAATACAGCACAACATTCTGATTTGTTTGTTTGTTTGTCTGCACTGTATTTTTGTAGTTCTAACAAGCAAAATCATCTGTGGGTGATGTGAGTAGGGCTAGTTTTATCTTCAGTTGGACCATTACTGGGTAGCATGAGGACAGTATGTTTACAAAGGGGTCTGACTGACATTCAATAGCAGTGCAGACTGTACAGATCAGTGCAGAAAATCAGACAGTCCTGCTGATGATCTCACATGTAAAATCTTTTTTATATTTTCCACATTGATTTTCTCACAGTCTGATGTTAAGCAACTAAGAGAGTAAGATTGAGGAATGATTTTTTGAGTATTTTACTGATTTGGATTTTTTTTTAAAGGAGAAATTATGTTTTACTGTTACTCCATTTACAGGCTCCTTCACAAAAAAAGATCCAAACAGCCACGACAGGGCTGCTGTCTTATGTAAAATCAAGAAAAACTATGCAGCAGTGTTGCCTATGAGTTGTATTTCTTTGTTTTAACTAAAACTTAGAGCAGATCCCAGGCAATGGTAGATCTCATAAAGTCATTTTTTTTTAATTCCTTCAAACAAGCAAAGTACAAGATCCCAAAAAGGATTATTTTACCACTAACTTTCCAACATCATCTGTTTTCTTGTAGCATTGCCAAAAGAAATGATTATCCTTTTAACAATTATTAAAGTGTACTTTACTACTCCCTCACAATTCAAAAGAGTCTGAAGGAATTTTTTTTCTAAGTTTCCATGAAGATTACTCCTCTAGCTGAGACCAATGTGGATGAGATCAGCCCAAAACTGTTAAAAAAAGATTCAGCATGTGGAAAGAAGGAGTTAAGGGCAGAAAGTGTCCTGCAAACTTGAGGGAGAAATGAATCTGGCATAAATCTGAAGTAATTTTCCTGAGATGGTTTGCAGTAGTCCAGGTTGCACTGGTCCAGAAATTCTGAGCTGGAGGGAGGCAGCAGTTGTACAGCTGGGGGCTGACCTGCTGGAGAGGAGCTCTGTGAAAGAGGACCAGGGTGTCCTGCTGTACAACAGGCAGGCCACGAGCAACAGTGTGCCCTTGTGTCCAAGAAGGCCAACGGGATTCTGGGGTGCACTAAAAAGAAGGTGACCAGCAGGTCGAGGGAGGTGATCCTTTCCCTCTACTCTGCGCTGGTGAAGCCACATATGGAATACTGTGTCTACTTCTGTGCTCTTCAGTTAAAGACAGCACTCCTGGAGAGAGTCCAGCAGAGGGCCACAGAGATGCTGAGGGGCCTGGAGCATCTCCTGTGAGGAAGACTGAGGGGTGATCTCAACAATGCTTAAAAATATCTAAAGGGCAGGAGTCAAGTGGATGGGGCCAGGCTCCTTTCAACACTGCCCAGCGACAGAACAAGGGGCAATGAGCACAAACTGAAACATAGGAACTTTATACAAACATGAGGGACAAATTCTTTACTGTGAGGGTTACAGAGCACTGGAACAGGCTGCCCAGAGAGGTTGTGTAGTCTCCTTCCTTGGAGATATTAAAAACCCACCTGGATGCTTTCCTTTGTAACTTACTGTAGGGAACCTGCTTTAGCAGAAGGGTTGGACTGGATGATCTCCAGAGGTACTTCACAACCCCTATTATTCTGAAATTCTGTGGGGAAGAAGAAAAAAAAAGAGCAGGTTCAGTTTCAAGGCTCTTGTAGTAAAAACACACTCAACTCATTATCTAATAACCTTGGAAATTAAATTACAATGTCTGAGATCTAAAGCATGAAGGATACTTCCCCTGCCATGCAAATTAGACAAAAATGTTGAAGCCTGGGGCCCTTAAGGCTTCCACTTTCCAGCTGTTAGAGGTCTATGGTGGCCTCTGCCCCTCTCCTCTTAGGAGTCCTTGGGATCCTGCTAACATCAGCAAGACTAAACAGCTCTCCCTCTCCATAATCCCAGGGAGGTGGTGGAGTCAAGGTTTTCAAGAAACGTGTAAATGTGGTACTTAGGGACATGGTTAGTGGGCAATATTGGTGGTAGGTGGACACTTGGGCTAGATGATCTCAGAGGTCTTTTCCATCCTTAATGCTTCTATGATTCTGTGTGGATGGTGGGTAGAGCAGTTATAGAGAGCAGCAAAGGGTGATGTAACAGGCTGGTCCCAGTGGGGTGACACCAGACTCTGCTCCTTGGGGACACGCAGCAGGTACTGGGGCTGTCACAATAAGCTGTGGAGCAGAGCTGGTGACAGCAAGCTACCTCATCTAGAAAGGGGTGAGAGACGTGGCAAAGCCAATCAGGTGAAGGGTAAAACCTGAGCCTGACTCAGTCTGAAGGTGAGGAATTTGCAATTGCTGACACCCAACTGTAGGATTTCACCTCTCTCCCCTCTGGCAGAGCCCTCAGACCCAGAAAAAGGCTTCTGGTCTCTGTCAGGAGATGTGAAGAGCTGAAGAACCCACATTTTCCCTCCTCTTTTATTCTGGTCATTAATCTCCTTTCACTGATTAAAAGTTCATAACTGGTTTCTCAGTTGGATTTGCTTGGAGTTAAGTCCCAGCCATCGGTTCTTGTTATGCTTTTCTCCTCTAGATTAAAGAGCTCTGCCATGCCCAGAATTTCTCCCCAAGAAGGTACTTATGTTTTGTAATCACATCATTCCTTGATCTTTTTGATCAGGCCACCAGACTGAGCTCCTCAGTCCCACGGAGATCTCTTGGAGATAGCAGTGATGATCAGAAACACTGACTTTATACTAAACTGACTCCATGCAGAGCTGAACGTGCAAGACCAGACTCTCCTGTTTAACGTCACTGACCCAGGAGCACTGGCCACGGATATGGACAAGGATTTGGAGATTAAAGTTTTAGAAAGGATTAAACATATTCCTCAGTCTCTGTAATAATTTTATTTTTCAATGAAGATGGCCAAACTACAAAACTTTGTGCCTTTTCAACATTTTCCCTCCTTGTGAATTATACAAGTGTTTCTTGCCTCAGCAGCTGCTGCTTTACTCACACTACATTTTCTTATGCAAACACAGCAATATTTACTGTATTATCCTGGTTTAGATTAAATTACGTTGAAGTTGCCAGACTCTCTCTCAGGATCTGTGTAAAAACAATTGTGTTTCTTTCTGTAAGCTCTGGGATCGGTAGCTGAAGCAGCAGGACACCAGCCAGGCAGTGGGCAGGGAGCACAGCCTGGGCAGGAACCACTCCACGGTGACAACGTGTACCCACCACCTGTCCTGCAGGGGACTGGTGACACTGGGCTGTGTGCAAGCCTGTGTGCAAGAGAAGGACATGGGAAGGCCAGGAGCAGATTTGGAGGAGAGGGAGGCTGGCAGCCAGACCACACTGAGCAGTGGTGACAAGAGGAGGTCTTTGAGAGTGCACCAGAAAAAAATTCCTTTCGAACTGGGAGTAAATAATTGTCCCTGCTTGCTTGAGGCATCCTGTGCTCAGTACTCTTTGTATAATTCTGCACAGAAAGGAGTTTGCATTGAGAAAATAGCTAATTTCACCTTCATCTGATACCTGCCACCTACAGGATCCAAGAATCTGGCCGTGGATTCAGATTGGAAGAAGGCAGTGGAATTTGCCTAGTAGCAAAACAAACAGAGAAACTAGGTTTGCAGTATTACCTTTGACATGGATGTTCAGGGTGTCTTCCGCATTCATGTTGCATCCAGGGCTTTGTTTAACTGAGCTTATGGGAGCAGAGGACCAGCTCTCCTTCCTGACCTCATAAATGTAATACCAATGTTTTCATGTCCTTATAGTAGCTACACAGACAGCTCAGTCTCAGATTGCTTTCCAGAAGACGACAGCAAAGCTGTAAGATTGGCTGGCTGGCCATACAGCTGCATTTTGGGGTAGTCTGTAACACTGGCCCCGACAGTCCCAGCTGCTTTGTTCCATCTCCACTGTTCTAGGAGCGGCTTCCTGACTGCTGGCCAATCCCCTACTATCACGTACCTTTCTTTGCAGCAGAAAGCAGTGATTGCATTATCAATTAGTTTATTTTGCATTTTTATTTAAGAACAAGTTGGGCTTGATGATCTCTTGAGGTCCCTTCCAACCCCTGCAATTCTGTGATTCTGTAAAGTGAAGTAATTTCTAAGGTATGGGAATGCAAAGACTAGACATTTTTACACAGTACCAGCAACTTAAAAACTTCCAAGCGTTCTTCATTTCTCTCTTTTTTTTTTCCTCATTGTGAGTGGAAAAAATGTTAAAAACAAATCCCCTAATTTGCTTGTAGGCTGAGATTCCTGCCAAGTGAATATTTATGTCCAAGTCTGAAAGATGGGACATATAATGGAAGTGTTGAAATACTCTGAAGAAATCTGGAGCTTTTTGATGGCATACTCTCTAAAGTCAGTCTTGTTGCTGTTAAAATCAGTGGCAAAACTTCCTTTAAATTCATAGGAAAACAGGAGCAGGCCCTTACATTAATTTGTTTCTATCTTTATAGGAGGTTTCTTGTTTCTCCAAAATGTGCCTATAGATGATCTCATGATCCCTGTTGCCCATGTGTGCTGGCGAGCTCCTCAACTATTTAAGTGCTCAGACACAACAGCATGCCAGATTACCTGCTGTCCTCATGTCACTGGGGGGCTGCAGGTTGGGGGATGCTGATTTTTCATAAGGATTACCAAATTTCCCCTGCAAACACTACTCCATAGAAAGCTGGTTTTCACTAAGAAAAAAAAGAAAACATAGTCTCTTCCTTTCTTGGGATTTCAGATGGATATGGTTGAAAGCAAGTTTCTTACTTTGTTTCCAAGTAAAAGTGAAGCTGCACACCTAGGTTTTTGCCTTAAGCAGAAACAGAAAGACAGGCTATCAATCAATTACGTAAGGCAGCTGCTCTGAGCCCTGCAATGGGCCAGCTGTGTATCTTATTGAGGAAGATACCAGAGCTCTTGTGATACGTCATTTGCCAGAACTGTGATTGATTACATCACGGGCATCCAACCTTTTGGCTTGCCTGGGCTGCATGAAGTGAAGAGGAATTGTCTTGGGCCACAAGGAAAGTAATGTCTCCTATTTATTTCCATGGAAACTACATCAGATACAAAGCGCACAGTAACACTACTGGATAGAGCAAATTCTCACTATGTGAGAAAATATATTCTACTGTGGGCAATAGCATCTGCATTTTGTGCTTTTGAGGAAATTTTGCACAATTTTGACACAGACAATCTAAATGAATACACTAATGGACAGTTTATGTATAGCGTTGTGATTTTCAAATCTTTATCTAAAAGTACACCATGGAATCTTCATTCTACTCAAGTAGTAGAGTATATGATGGAGGAAAAACAGCAGATACAGTGATTACAAAAAAATCCCTCTTGTTCTTTAACATGCACAGCATGGTTCTATCCTTCACCCAGCTCTGAAAATTCTGACTCACCACAGTGATTTCCATTAGTAAAATGAAGTAAAGCAAAACTAATTTTTCATCTGATATAAAATGAACAGTTAATTTTTTAACATGATGAAGTATTGTAAATTTCACCATTTTAACCATATGAAAGTTTCTTACTGTTTACATTGATATAGCAGATGTCTTGATTTTTATATTATTTTTTTACACAAGATTTTTTTTAATCTTTAAGAAATAAAAAAGATTTGTATCTTAATTTTTAATATTTAAGCAACTAATAAATATGATTAAACACAACTCTAAACTTCAGAACAATGTATGTAAGTATCAAACTTGTTTATGTTACTGATGACTTTCACGCTGGGGTAATCTACACATTGTTTAGCGTTATCACTACAGTCTCCAAGACTGTTTGAAATTATGCCGGAAATGAAAGTATTTGTCACAGGCATCTGTGCTGCTTGTAATGGTAAATATTCATACTAAATTCTGTGTTTCTATACACTTGTACTGTATATTCTGCTTATGAAAACTGCTGGGTTTTTTTGCTTTACTCACTGCTGTGGCCATACACGTGTACAGTATTTCCTGACTAAAGAACCATCTATACAAAGGAAGATCAAAATAATTTTATTTGTGAATTTACATTATTCCACTATGCAGAAAAGAACCCAATAAATGTTTACAATAAAATTTTAGAATACAGAATTTGAGAAACATGATGAAAATCTTTTGCTTATTCAAAATGACGTAAGCATCAGGACTTCTTTTGACTTTTCAGAGAAGATCAATACAGAACTAACACAGAAAAAAATATTTTTATTTACTAAGATCATAGGTGTTGTTTGGAAAAAAATGATGATTCACTTGGTTGTAGGAATGATTAAGGCTATGGATAACACTTCACAGATACTTTACAAAGGCAACAAGTGAAAATTGAACTTCTGTTTTGCTAAATGAGAAAAAGCGTGAAGGTAACTGGAATAAATCAGTGCCGATGCACCTGTGTGGAGGAGATGATTTATCTATATGAAGTGATCCAGAAGAAGAATGACAATACAACATTTAAATAATTTTTAAAAGTGCAAGAATATGATACTAAAATATATTCTTTCAAACATATTGTTAAATCATGTACTAAGAAAATACAATAAAGAATAACACTTAATTGAATAGAGAATGTAACAGAGGAATAGATAAAGAAGAATTCTTAACACACTGTTAATGCAAGAGAAAAGCAAGCTGCGAGACACCACCCAACAGAGTGGCTTTCACTGCCCTTGCTAGCACGGATGTGAAACAAGACCATATGAAAAACAATTTTATGACAGTAAATTAGTAAATATATAAATTGTATGACATTTATGATATTCAAAATGAAATCAGTAATTGTTTTAGTAAGATGTGAACTTCACTGTTTTGACTTTTTTAACAGCACTACAATATTATTTCTTTACTATAATGATTAACAAATGCAATAAATGTTCAATTTCTACTCCAGTTAAAAATGGGAGAAAAAAGAAATCCCAGTAAAGGCCTAAAACGTGAAACTGCAGACAATATCTGATAAGAAACGTTAGAAGCACAGAGTAACAAACAAAAAAGGAAGAGAATCAAAGATGAGTACAGATACATTTCACTTATCAACTATAAGATCACACAGACATTCTTGATTAGAAAAAAAAAACAACAGGAAACCTACTCATTTACACACGTATAAAAACCACCAAACAGGAAAAGCATAACAGAACACGAAAGACTGGAGTATCACGACAAGAAAATTGCAAACTCCATCTTCACTTCTAAACAAACCTGCTGCAAAAGATCAAATAAACAAACTAACCTTTTTTTTTTTTTTTTAAAAAAAAAAAAAAGCAATGGCCCTTATAAAAGAGCCTCTAATTAGGCCAATTTACAACAATAGAGCTGTCTCAGTCAGGCAATCAGGGTGACAGAAGACACCTCGTTCAATAGCTGAAGACAATTGCTCACCTATCCCATAAATAGTGGGCTGGCAAGAAAGCTCTCCTGGGTTTATGAGTGCTCCTTTACAGATACAGTCTGTGGAAGGTGAGTAGAAGGTAGAGTTGCTGCTGTCTTCCTAGGTTCACATCATCATCAACTTAGTAAGAGTGGTGTGGGTTTCTTTTTTTTGTTTGTTTGTTTTTTTAATTTAGCTCTTAGTGGTGAGCTGGACTGGACCCATTCCTGATCTATTGGGAGTGCTATTTGTTATCAGTCTCCAAGAAGACAGTATGCTGCTGATCACAATCCTCTGAGCTATGCTAATCATACATCTTGTTCCATTTTGCTCCCTTATGACCCCTAATATAAATGAGGCAAGGTTTGTTTGTTGGTGGTGTTCCAACTGGTTTCAGTCAAGACTTCACAATGGTTTAGACACACTGGTGAGTATGACTTGTGAGTGGCTGCAGGTACGTGCTCTCCTAGATTTGTTCCTTGTGATCAGAGGATGTTTGTTGGAAGATCACAGCCAGAGGGTTGTGGTCAATGGCTCTATGTCCAGGTGAGGCTGGTACTCTTGAACATTTTTGTCAGTGGCATAGATTATGGGGTTGAGTGCATCCTCAGGAAGTTTGCTGATGGCACCAAGCTGAGTGGTGTTGTTGATATGGCAGAAGGAAAGGATGCCATCCAGAGGGACCTTGATAAACTCTAAAGGTGGGCCCTTGTGAACCTACTGAGGTTCAATAAAGCAAAATGCAAAGTTTTGCACTTGGGTTGAGGTAATTCCAAATGCCTATATGATGTGGGAGAGGAACTCCTGGAGAATAGCTCTGCTAAAATGGACTTAAGGGTTCTGGTTAATCAAAAGCTTAACATGAATTAGCAGTGTGTGCTTGCAACTTAGAAATGGTTTCAAACTTAAGGAGAGGAGGTACAGGTTGGATATAAGGAAAAAGTCTTCGACAGTGAGAGTGGTGAGGCACTGGAACAGGTTGCCCAGTGAGGTGGTGGAAGCCCCATCCATGGAGTCTTTGAAGGCTAGGCTGGGTGACGCCTGATTGAGCTGTGGATGTCTCTGTTCATTGCAGAGGAGTTGGGCTAGATGTACTTTAAAAGATCCTTCCAACTCTAAGGATTCTGTGATTCTAATTTCAAACTCCTTTTTCAAAATGGAAAGCATGGATGCCTTTTCTTCACTCTTCAAAGCCCTGTGTTTAGCCAATGTATCAAAATGAATGCAAGTGTTTGCCATGATTTGAGTCAGCACTGCACATCTCTGCCCTCCCTGTGCCCAGTTTCAGTCTGCTCTGTTAATAGTGCACTGAGGGTTTGGCTGTTGCTGAGCGATGGGGATGTGCCTGGGGCTGCTTGGCAGGGAAGAGTCACTGCCTTTATAGCACAGAGAGAGGATGGACCACATTGCAGCCGTGGTGGCCTGTGGATTGTATGTGCCTGGATTACATCAGGAAGTGAAGACAGTTGCCCTGTATACCACTCCAGGACTCCTGCACCAGGATTTGAGTATATGAAATGTCTGTCATGTCTAGAAACACAAGGAGAAGGTGTAACTAAGCCACGAATTAAAATGTTGACCTTAAGTGATGATACTAGACAGATTGCTTTGGATTTTCCTTAGAACAAGAGTGATTAGTATCTCTCAAGCACTAAGGTATATTAGGGACTGTTGTGTAAGCCCAACCACATAACCAACAGGTTATGGGGTGAACTGATCTGCAGACAGTGGTAATGGAGAACTGGAGCTTACTTGGCTCTTCCTTCATCTGAGCAGCTGTGAGTGACCATGGGCTTCATAGCACTTGAGAGGGAGCAGAAGCTGTCTGTGTTAAGGTTAAATTAGCCCGTCTTCCGCGTTTTAGTGGCTTGAAGATGATCACAATGTTTTTCTCACCTTCCTCCACTTTGTAGCACAATTGTGTGTGAGCACTGTGGGAAATATGCAGATTTTAAGCAAGTTTTTCTTTTACAGAGTAAGATCTTGGATTGTGCTTCACTGTATTTTTATCATAGCATAAATAAGAGATGCTGTCTGCTCAAAAGCTTGCAGGTTTGCATCCTTTTTTGAGATCTTCTCCCTTTTTTTTCCTTTTGAAATCTCACATCAGTCAGTTGTGCCAGGGATATTGCTGCCTGCCCATCTCCTGCCCCATCCGCTTTCCAGTTGTACTTTCACTCAAGCGTGCACAAAAAAGCCTAGGGCAAATCATTTGAGGCTGGATCCTCAATCACATGTGGAAATGGAAACTAAGCATGTTTTTTTTTTTTTTAAGGCCACTCTATACTTTAAAAGTTATTTTATACTTTGTGGAATGCACTGAGTTAGTAAATACTGAGATGTGCTGTGCAGTGAGAGCGGGAGGTTCTCCCAATGCTGAAGAGGAGAGGCAGTCCCAGCAGAGCTGAGCTGGGGCTTTCTCACTGGTCGCATCCTTCCTCTCACTCAGCTCTCATCCCTTGCAATGCCAGCGCTCTCTGGAGATGGAAGAGGCAAAAGAAGCTCTTTAGGCACTTCACTGATATCATTCATACCTAATGCCAGCAAGCTGTTTTCTGTAGGGTCCTTCCCAGTGTGGGACGTCTCATTGTGAAACCTAGAGAAGCACTTGCAGACTGTTCCACTCTGGCTGAATGCCTCACATGAGGAGTGCAGCCCTCATTGTCCTGCGATGCCCCCCAAACCCTCTCTAAGCCCTGCTCAGGAAGGACAAATTGCAATGGCAGGTCCTGCCACCTTCTATCCCTCTTCTGCTGGGCTTTCGCTGTTCATCACAGCTCAGTGAGCCGGCAGCAGAGAGTGAGTGCAACAGCAACACTTGCTGCATGGGAGCCCAGCACCGTTTGCTGCATACACTACACAAATGACTTACCTCACCTCTACCTGAAATACTACTGCTTTGTGGTGAGCCAGGCACAACAGCAGCCCACCACAGGAAGCAGAGCAGGCTAATGAGGCTCTCTGAAATGGTAGAGGGGAACTTGGGGGCAGAATCTGGTCCCTCAAATTGGAACCCATTCAGGATTCAGTGGTTAACACCACTATTTTTGCACAAAATGCCTTGGGACTTCAGACAACCACATATTTATATAATTGTTGGAATTGTCTTCTACCTCTGCTTCCGTTTCTTCAGCCTGTTTACTGCTCTTCCTCCACAGACATCCATTCTTACAGCAGACCAGAGACGTGTGAATAGTTTGGGGCTGCACTAGGTGAGGGCCAGCACCTAGATTCATCAGTGATTAATGCCCTCACATGCTCTAGGAAGAAATGTTTCCATGTTAAGTTCTTCCAGCTTTAGCACCTGGTGATAAGAGATGGCAAAAAGTGGGTGAAAGAGATCTCTGAGGCACTCTGAAAGCAGAGAGAAATCTTCAAGGACTGACCCACTAGCTGAAGGGCTGTTTGCCGACCATTTATTTTTCACCTGGGGTATTTTTTTTAATCTTTTTTTTTTCCCACCTTCTCCTCTCTCCACTGTCTCCTCTGAGATTCTTTGCAGAGAGTGAAGGAGTGCAAGTTTGTCTCTCTGCTCCCGCTCATCTGCAAAGCTCTCAAGCTGTGGTTCCTTCTTTTTAGTGCAGCTGTGCTGCCTTTGAGTGACAGGAGGACAGCTGTGTTGCTTCAGAGATGCATGCTAGCTCTGCTAAAAAAAATTCCCTGTCAGGCACCCATTCCTTGTGGGTTTCTCACAGTTCTTTTGGTACAGATGATGTCATCGATGACATTGCTTGGTAGCAGAACTGCAGGGAGATAAGCACAGCCCAGGGAACTCACCTGAGAGCAGGACACCAGCACAAGGCAGACTTCCATTTGGGGAGCTCATCTTCCTTACTGCTGGGCTGCCATCAGCCTCACGTGCTGAGTGCTGCCTGGTAGCATTCTGCTTCTGCGTGGCCAGCAACAAACATAAATGTGTTTTCTTCCACAAATGCTGGTGTGCCTGCCTCCATTATCATATGTGAGAGAAGGATGATAGGAAGGAGGAAAACAGGAGCAAACACATCTATGCTTACAACTTTCAATCTCTTCCCAATAGAGAAAAAGTTCTGTTAGAAGCTTTTCTGCCTGGCTGGAAGAGGAGTTTTTGATCTGAATGGGAGCAGGAGGTCCAGGCCTTGCATGGGGTTTTTCCTTGGTTTTCTTGCATAGCAGCATGTCTCCTGCTCAGACACAATGAAACTCAGGATGTCTGCCTGGGAGCTCCCCACTGGTAGCAGACCCTCAGACAAGACCTAGAGCTGCCTGGCAGTAGTACAGCCTTGGATGAATGCTTTCCCAAAAATCCCCTCCACACAACCAGGAGACTGCATTTATCTCATCCCAGCCCCATATCACAACCCAACCAAGTTAGGACTGCCTACCTTCCACAAGCAGCCAAAACACACGGAAAGGCCCAGTGTGCCAGGACAGGAATGGTTGGATATATGGCAAGGGAAGGGAGCTGACTGCTGCCTCTGTTTGTGGGGACAACCCCAGAGGTGTGTGCCCACGCATGCAGACATGCACATAGGCAGTGCGCACTGCTGGATGGCCCAGGCCGCAACAGGTTGTGCAGATGTGGAAAAAACAGAGCCTTTGGCATCATCAAGATGCAATTTTTTCATTCTACTGGTGAAGGGTCAGGTGTCTTGTGGGAACAGGGAAGCTGACAACAGGGACCCACTTAGGAAAGGGTTACGTGCTTTAGCTGCTCAGACATCTTGGTCTCTTACCCCTGTGCTGCTAAGCCTCTGCACAGGAGCCATGATGTACAGCGGCCTCAGTTCTGTGAGGAAGCCACAGTGAGACTCGCTAACTCTCGGCCTCTATTTGTACATCAGCCTTTTACACAATTACCAGCATGCAGTGAGTCACATCCTACAAGTCCAAGGCATTTGCCCAAGGAAACATTTCAGATTTGGGCTTTAACTGAATTACAATCCTTTCCTTGGGGTAATTTCTCTCACACCCTTCCTTTCCTCCTCCCCATGCACCCTCTACCCTCAGCAGTTTGAAGATGGAGTCTTTGTAACATAGGAGTTCCTGCAACACAGTACAGGTTTGGGATTACCCTGTAGGTCTGCAGGAACAGTTCAGCTAAGAGGTATGAGTGGAGGGAACTGGGCAGTATCTCGTGAAAACAGTTATTTGTGTGTGTTAGGAAACAGTCTTGGCATCGAGATGTTTCAGAATATCTTCTTTTTTTATTGTCCCTGACCATATATATACACATATAGAGAAAGAAATCAGCAATGAGACTCAACACCAGCCCCAGTGTGGGCATCGCAGCAGAGCATCCCTCAGTGACTGCCCTTGCAGAACCCCTAGCCCTGTGTCCATGCACTGTCACGCAGGGAAGAAGCCTTGCCCCACGCTTGGGGACCTAGGGACCTGGATGGGAGGCCCTGGTGGCACTGCCAGCACAGCCAGGGAGCACTGCAGCCATGGCTCTGCTTTTCAGGGATAACTCTTTCTGGGGCTCATTTTCTGCTTCATGTGAAAACTGTTCCTGCAAGTGAGTCTACAGGCAAGAGTATTTTTTGTATTTTAAGCTCATATTGCAGGATATTTGCATAGACGGAGAAATATCACCTTCTCACTGAGAATAATAGCAGAACTGTTTCTTGTGTCTCCAGCTGGGCAAGGGTGTGATCCCTTGAACAAAATTCAAGTAAAACTGTGGCCAAAATGATTTTAACTTCTACAGGGAATTGCCAATGATTAAGGAGCAAGCCAGAAATTATCACCAAAATCAATCAATTAGCAGTGGCAAGCAAAGAGTTATGTATTTGTACTGTGTTCAGTGCTGTAAAGACAAGTAATCATAGAACCATAGAATGGTTTGTGTTGGAAGGGAACTTTAAGATCATCTAGTTCCAACCCCCAGTGAGACAGTCTTCCAGTCAAGGCAGTAAAACATGTGAGCCTACCCACTTTCCTCAGGTTTTCTGTACACCCCAGTGCTTGCTCCTGGTGTGTCAGTGTCTCCCACTGGGTCAGTGAAAGCTGCTCCTGCCCTGGCGCTGGTACCGGATGGGCCAGGGCCTGCCTGCACGGCACAGCTGCAGCGCTTGCTTGCTCTTGTCTTCCCATTTGGGTATCTCTTTTTTTTTTTTTTGGACATGAACACTAGTAAACCCAACGAAAATTAGAAAACCACTTAGAAGATGAGCAGCGGAAGGAATCTCCCCCTTATGGGAGCATGTTTTAATTTAAGCTATCTAAAGATAATAAATAACAGAGCTCCATAATGACATAATTTTCTCATCTTCTTGGTTTCAAAGTACTTTTTAACAAGCAAAATGAGGTTTCAAACATGCCTGTGATATCTTCTCTGGATTAAATATTAATCACGATGCCAAAGCAATAAATACGGCAGTCCTGCCTGGTTGTTCTGACATGCAAGTCCCTAATTGTGTGGGAAGCTGCTCAGATGGGTTTCAGTTTCAGCAGGAGATAAAATGCCACAGAGGCAGTACAGTATCTGTGTCGCTGCAAGATTTACAGCTCAGTTCCCTGCTTGGAAACAAAGGAACGAATAGCTGCATGTCACGCACTGAGCTGAAACATTACGGATTATATTATTACTCTGGTTTCTACAGGACTTCTCAGTGGGGGAAAAAAAATGCTATTAACTCTCTTTTACGACTACCAGCAGGGCAACGTGGAGAGAATAATCTCCTCCATTTATAAGGTCTGGGGGCCTTAAAACCTGAATAGCAGCCCAGGAGCTTTGTCACAAGGACTGGCTGTTTCCTTTCCTTCATAAAATTCCTATCTCCATTAATCTCTGTTTATTTTCCTTCTGCTTTTTAATTTGCTTAATGGAGTTCAGACGAAGTCTCTCCTAGAAGTCAGAGGAAAGTAAACTCTGATAAATCCTTTGGGACTTAATAGTCACAGTTAAGCACTTCTTTGGATTATTTTGTCTGACTTTCATCTTTGCTGCTGCAGAAATGACGGCTGCCTAGTACTGCCGCCCTACCCCGTGACTTAAGAGCCTGGGAATGAACTGACAAAAGATATCCTTTCTTCTTCTGCAAGCATGGAAATACAGCAAGACTGGATTTAAACTCATAATATGCAACCAGAGTTTGTACCATGCGCTTGCTCCATGCAGAAAGCATGCTGGAAGCCCAGTCCTCCTCAGAATGCCGACTTCTGCCATTCTCTGCCATCTCCACGCATGGGTCCCAGGGGCAGGAGGAAGCCCAGCTGGATGGAAACTTGGTGCACTGTACTGAACCCAGGCCTGTGACATTTCCTTGTTCCCAGTTCTAGTGGAATCATCTGTTCAATAACTCTTCACGTTATTAATCTATTATTGTTTTCTTTTCAGTGGGTAGGCTTTGACTGACAGCCAGCATGGATATTAGTCTCTAAATACCTTTTTGTTAGGAGTCCAAATCCTTGTTCTAACTTATATATTACTTTCTAAGCAGCAGATTTATTTTTGTACAGCATTTATTCCTGCAGGATCTGCTTACTCTGAAATTGCATTGTATAATTAGGTCCCAACTGCCTATTTCTAATCCTGAACAAAGGTTGACTTTATTGTTCATTTCTGCAACTCACATTTTCATTTCACTTCTTCCATGTATGATAGACATAATTAATTAGGTCCCATTCCACCAACCTTTGATTTCCTGTTTCTAATGATTAGGCTTTTTAAAAAGCCCTCCATGGTTTTAGCATGCTGCTGGAGCAATTTGCACTTGTCCACCTGTGGTGAGGCAAAGGCGTGAAGCAAAGGCAAACACTTAAATCTGAGCTCCTTTAACTGACAAGCCATGGTACAAGCAAATGATGAGCCCATTAAATTACTGCAACCTATAACTGACATTTTACATATATTTTGGCCTAATCTGATTTTATTTGACCTTTGTAAATATGTTGCCTGTGAATGCATAGGCTTCTTTCTCTGAAGCAGTGGGGAGATGGCCATGGAGAAGGTCATTCTGATTTTTTTTTTTTTGTGAAAATACACAATCACATGTCAGAAGAAAAGCTGAGCTATTGGGCAGCCTTCATATCAGAGTTACATCCAACCTTGACGACTTTGCCTTGGATCTGTTTTTCTTTCTGTGGTATACAAGGGCTCAGGCCCCCACATGCTAACCATAAATCTCAGCAATGCTTCATTTCAGCAGGGCATATCTTACCTGAACTTGCTTCTTCCAGTGCCAGGTGATCTGCCATATCACTTCTTTGACTTGCTGTTCTGTAGCATAGTCAGTCATAGGCATATTGAGAGATGAGGAGCTAGAAGTTAATATGCTGAGGGGATATAAATATGCAACTCTGGGGACTGATGGCTTTATTTAAAAGTGATCCAGGACTTAGGGATATCAGCAAATAAACTGTGGTAGCATCACAAAGAAATACGCTCTTTGGAAGGGTTTTGTCAAACGGCAGAGGCTAGCTAGCACAATTGCTGTATAGAGAAAATGAACCCTGGTGTGCTTGACACCAGGCAGCTAATGGCATAGGAGAAGCATGGCTGTGAGAGCAAAGAACTCCACTGGATGCAAAAACCACCCAAGAAGCTGGGTAAATACCCTGGTGGTTTGCTCTGTGGAGGTTGCTGCTGCCGGCAAACTCGCTGCCAGCATCCAGGCAGGCTGTGCTCCAGCTCAGGGGTGTCAGCATCACACAGTGGGGCTGAGCAGTTGGTTGCACAAGCTGATGTGCGTACTGGGACCAGCCTAAGATAAATGTACTGGAGCCCTATTTTGGAGCTGCCAGTGTTGAAACAAAGACAGAGGCTGGGATCTACTATCTGCTTCAGTGAAATACACACTGACTGAGGAGAAGCTGCATAGCTTGGTGTAGGATGATGAAGAGCAGACTGGACCTGCTCAGATGAGACTCTTTCCATGGGTGGATGGGAGGCCCATGGCTTATTAGTCTCGCTCACTGATCCATACTCTGATGTCTGGGATCCTGCTAACAAAATTATCACATCTAGTAAGAGTCAAAGTGATGCTGTGGGAACCATGAGCTTCCTGTCGTCTTTGCATTTGTGAAGAAAGACTTTGTCATGTTCCCAGGGTAGAAGTCACAATTTGCATTACGAAAATATAAACAAAAAGAAAAGATTGGCCTCACGATAGAGCCGGCACAACAACAACAGATTCAGGAAAGCACTAACTAAATGCTGCACAGCAGGCAGATTTTGATTTATATTTGTAAGCTTTTTTTTTGTTTCAAAATACAGTATTCTCCCTCTTTCATGTCCAAAACACAGCCAATACAGAATAGAAACATAGCTTTTGGCAGTCTGTATTTTTTAGCTAAACTTGTTTGTGTTCTCTCATAGTGCTTGAAGCGGAGCAGTAGCAAATTACATTAGTGCTTCTTGGTTTGTGACACACTTTGCCATGTTTTTTCAATAAAAACGACACCACTTAACTTTGCTGGGTCAGTAATGAAGCAGTAAGAGAGATTTTGTTTGGCAAGGCAAACTAGCTAGGAATCCAGAGCTTCTTACAGCTAAAGCAAAATAAAGGATTTAGGTTAATTAGACTATTTATGGACTTTAAACTCTTCCTTTAATTTATGTATTATGATTAAATGTATCTCCACAGCCCCTCTGAGCAGTCTTCCACACGCTATGGGAATATTTTTCCCAATCTGCTCAACAGTGGCTGTGCACAGGCCCTGCAAAGCCAACCTTGTCCCTCGGGGTATTGTTGAGAGTCATCATGTCTGTCTAACTGAGAGTGAGGTATGTCCCTTGGATGTAAACTAGGACCGCAATCCCGTGCAAAGCCTTCCCAGCAGAGATGGCCACCCGGCTGCAAAGGAGCAAGGCTAGGCTGTCCTTGTCCCCAAGGGGCTTCTCAGCTTGGTGGATGCACCTCAGCTGCATGGCTTTTCGGGGGATGAAGATTTAAGTACACCTCTGTCACCACGCTGTCAGTCTCCAGACAGAGAGATGGGTCAGTCACAGTCCTGAGGACTCGTTCTGTCCTCCAAAGAAAACCTGGAGGGTGCCAGGCACTCTGCCACGTCTGGGAACAGAAAGCTCACTTCCAGATGTGTCAGACATCATGACCCAAGTCTTCCCTCACCGAGCCTGCTTTTCTGTCACTTCTCATTACTTTAACCTCATGATGCTGGCATCTCTAAACGTGGTGCTGCAAGGAGCAGGGACACGAGCCTCAGGAGCTGGGGTTTGGCTCAGAGGGTGGTGCCCTGGGCTTGTGAAGCCCCTGCATACTGATGGGATTCATTATCGCAGATCCTCTCTAATCCAGAAAGACATCTATTTTCCCCAGAAAGCTTTTACTCCAACAGCATTTAAACAAGCAGAATAATGGGGATTATTGATGAAAGAGTGATGGATGGTTTCTGTCAGCAGTGAATCCAGCCAGTCCTGGTCAGGGGCTTCCAGACACCCACACAGCAGCTGAGGGGCAGTGAGAGAGCCGGGACTGGTGGACACGATGCTGTCACGGTGGCTCCCCTCATAAGGGGGAACCCCCTCAGACTGGCTCACAGCAACGCTCCTTCCTGCACTATGGATATTTCTGGGGTGGCATTGGTTTCAACAGCAAATAATGTCAATGGCACTAAACTGTCACCAAGAAATGATCTATGCTGACAACTGTATCTTGGCTTTGCCTTGGATCTTTATTTCCATGAATACCCTGGTATTTCTCTTTCAGTGTCAGACTTTCTTCCAGGCACGGAGGTCTCTTCCATGCACCTCACTTCTTAAGAGCAACTTCTTTTTTGGAGAAGCATTGTGGTTAGTCTGTACTCACACAATTTTGGGGAGGAAAGAGGTAAAGAGACATTTTTCACTCTTATCTGAAAGGGATTTTCTCAACTTTGTACAGGGCCCATTTTAACCGGTTAATTGGTATTAGAGTTAATAAAAGGTATGCAGATAAAAAGCTTAATGTAGCAAGCTGGAAACATCTGCATATATATATATACATACACACAGACATGCATACACACACACACACACTTCCTTTATTTTCCAGTTAAACTATTCCCTTATACTGAATATGCAGAGGAAAAAAAGAGTCATGATATAAATTTTCTTGACTTAATTAATTAGAATATAGTGGATCATGTTTTTTCCTGAATAGAGTCACAGGTCCAGTTTGGTAGTTTCTTCATGTCTGCCTAAGAAATGCACTGAATGTGCTTTACTGTGGCTATTCGTGATGCCTCAATTTCACACTCAAGAGAGTACTGGAAATGCTATTAGCTTAAAAGGGTATTTGAATTTATTTGTGGTTTGACAACAGAGAATATGATATCTTATGTATTTTTTTTGTTCCTATTTGTAATAGAATTTAGTAATTTTGGAGGCTGGATGTTTATCCATGCTTATCCATGAATACAACATGAGTTAACTGCATCAAATCAGATAATACCACATAAGAGATGGTAAAATAATGTTCAACAATTTTTTTGTTCCCGAATAGAGAAATGAAAATACATATTTCTGGATTTTGTCCAATTCTGATGAGTAGTAAAATCCAAAAAGCTTATTTAAAAATAAGAAAACAGATTTCCTTTTTTTAAAAAACATTGCTTATACTTTTTTACCTCCATTTTATCAATATATGGACAAATAAAGTCCCTAAAAACTAAAAAGAAACCATGAAACACTAATTCCCCTCTCCATGCTTCCACCCAGCTGATCCAGATCAATAGTATGGGAACATGTTCAGCTTCTGTTTTTTCAGTCAAAAACCACAAGTATCTGGAGGATATATTTTGGGAAATGATATTGCCTTTTTTTTCATCTGTTCTGTCCTGACCTATGTCATGCACATGCATTCCCAGGAATGGAGGGGCTGCCCCAGGATGGTACAGCTTGGGTTGCTTGGAGGTTTCTAATCCCCCAGGTTCCTGATGTCGGTGTGGTTTTGTGACAGTGAACTCAAACTGACTTTCTGGGGGCTTTTTCTCACTCATCAGCCAAGTCTGTCTGCCTGGGGATGGCTGAGCTGGACAGGGCAATCTTGCACCTACTTCTAGTGTCTTCTGCATGTGGAAGTTCTTTACAAGCGTTGGTGAGCCTCCTGCTTACAGTTCTACCTCTTTTAGGTGCTGTCCTTATCTGGTCCTTGTCACACTTTCCTGTGATGACAGTAGGGCTACTGGAACACATGGAGAAACATTGCTGTTAACTACACAGGAAAACACTCACATGTTAATTCAAGCTCAGGATTTTTGCATAACTGTCAAGGATGTGTTCTAGTCAGCACCACTGCCACACTTCTCTGAGAGGCATTCCACTCCCAGTTTACACCAGCTCTGAATCTGTCCCCTTGCCACTCATCAGCAGAGCCTTTGGGTATATGTTCCTATCAACATCTGTAAACATTAAAAGCTTTCTAGGCTACTCAGAGGTTAAATTTGCTCTAGCAAGTGTCCTTAATAAGGAATTCAGACAGTTTCTGTTTGGTTTTAATTATGACAGCCTTTCATATAGGTTGGAGGGGCTCCTGGCTCTGTCCTGTTGAGACATTAAAGGTCCCTTTGTTTAAAAGCTCAGAGCCAGATCTGAGATTGCCTGTAGTTCGCCTTTAGGATATGGAAAAGTGCTGAGACATGGCAGGATTTGATGCTGGTAGCCCCCATGGTGGGAGCTGCAGCACGGGGTGTTGTCAGCATCTCTCTCCCTGCTGCAGCCTGCTAGCTCCAGCCACGATGCTATCAGCATTCCTCGCTGGAGTCAGTCTGAGTGATGGCTGATTAATGAACTGGGGCCTCAGCTATCTGTGAGAAAGAAGAATTGCTTATTTCACCCTTGTCACAGTCCTAACTGGAAAAGTCTGACAGCATCTGGTTCTTTCCGTGTGTAGACACCAGATACGCAAAAGGACTTCTACCAAGGTAGCTGTGATTTTCACTAATCTCTCCCTTGCAACACCACGTTCCTCAGGAAATAAAACATCTGACCTTGGAATTTCTTTCTGAGGTACAGAGAGCAAGGAAAAACAAGACCCTCCTCCAAAGTTCTATGAAATGAAGCACAGAGCACAAACTTGTTTCACAAGTACATTGACGTAGAAAGTCTCATGCACTGTGTCATCTGAAAAAACAACATTCTTGCAAGTAAATACAACAGTGTTCTCCATCTGATGTCTGGTGAGACCTTTCAATCCCTGCTCTTAAAACGAGATGTCTGCTTTTATTTGTTTTCTGTTCACCTAGCTGGTACAGCAACATCAAAATAAAAGGCTCCTGATGCACCCCTCTATCATGAGCCAAGGTGGATCAGCATGTGGCAGAAACCCACCAATGCAATGTACCAATGCAGAGGGACAGTACATCTTCCATGTTTTCTTGTAAACCACTGTTCAACATGATACAGAGCTCAAGAATAAGGGAGCACGTCTCCTAAGAAGTGAGCTGGAGTCACTGATGTTACTCCCCAGTTTCTCTTGGCAACCAATTATTTTCTCATCCACATTATACTTGGCAGGACACGTAGGGTTTCCCAGATGGTAGATCTGGCTCCTCTTTTGCTTGAGTGAAAATATCACTGAAAGTATAAGGCAGCAGAAGTTCAGATCTGACATCTGTGGTACTGGAATTAAATCTCTCTGCCATCTATGACTTGCTGCCAGCCTTAAGCACAGGTGGTGTTTCAGCTGTGTTGAATTGTTCACAGTTGCCTGCAAATGAACACATAACAGGGACCTTCATGGGCATTTTGTTCTCTAGAAGGTCTACTAAATAGTGATTCTCATAACAGTGATTTATGAGCTGTGGATGCTGAAAATTGTGCTTGTCTGAAGAGCAATATTAAATCAGAGGACCAAAAGATACCGGATGCTGTAAAGGAGTCTCTTCACTGGCTGAAATGTCAGCCTGCTGGTTCTCTATTGACCAGGATACTATGTCTCATAGGAAATGCACAATTTCTGCCATGGCAGCGAGTCAGGATGTAGGTATCCTGCCTCATCTTCTCATCCTCTGCCAAATCAATAAGCTCTTCTCAGTGATGGGATTTTCAACTGCAATATGGGGAGATACCGTGGGAGGCGAAATGTAAACTGAGCAGCGTGTTGGATTTGAGAAACCTCACTCTTACCCTAAAGCCACCTGCAGAGTGTAGTGGGAGCTACGATTTGTGCAGGCACAGGGCCAGCTGACTCCCAGCTCCCAGATTCTCTTCTTCAAAGGAAAATCTGAGAAGGTCATGTACTTGAAGAAAAATGCTTTACTGGGAGACTGTATTTTGGTGAGATGAGCATGACTGATGAGCTCACCTTGATGTGCTGTGCCACAGCATTTGAGACTGAATGAAAATCCATCTTTCTGGCTGTGTGGTTATTTCAGCCTGTCATGCTTTAATGTAATGGCTGACAGTTCAAAGGACATCTTTGAACCTCAAGCCTGTACACTCTCAAAATGTGTTCATCGGGCCAGCTTTTGGGGTTTTCTCATGGATCTCAGAGATGAATGAGAGACCCGGTGTTAAGCTCTGTCCAAATTCTAGCACTGAAATGAACTTCACAAAGTTAAAATAACATCAGCAGTATTTCCAGGTACATTGCAACACCCACAGATCAGGGACGTAGGGACTCGGGGGCAAGGCCCTCTCTCTGTACTGTGGCCACCCACCTGCAGCTCTCCCTTCTCTTTGGGGGATATTCCAAGGGCACTGGTTGCACAAGATCTCTGTCTGCCCTGCACACATGCAATTTTAACAGAATTTGCATTCAAACGTCTAGTTTCTGTAGGCCTGGAGTTGTGCCAAATGATCCAAATCTTACAACAGTGGAGGTGCACTAAGAGGAACCAGAGAAATATTGTCAAAGAAACATGAAACGGAAAGGCAAAAGAGATTCAAAGTGCTGCAGCCCAATCAGCTAACTAGGTTGTAATATACTGCCGTAATTCCAGAAGCAAACAATTTTCTTCTACTGACCAGCAGCACAGTGCTGCAAAGAGGACATAAGTGGTCTGAAAAAAAAGTGAAGGTATCTCTATGGTCACTGTGGCAATACCTAGCTCCAGGGATGCAGTCTGAGGTCCCAGGAGCCACAAAGCCATGATGGAGTGGGAACGACAGCACCTTGGCTACTTTCAGAACCATGAAGAAAATGCTGCTGCTATCTCAGATAGCAACACTGGGGTAGACTGGATACCTGCAGCAGTCTTATTTGCAGTCATGGTCTCTGACTTGAAGTCTGAGTGGGGAAAATTAGATTAAACTCATTATATCTGGGAGATCCTGAGAAGAGGAAGAAAGGGATAGATTCATCCCATATTTATACCTGGTGCAGCTTAGTGCATTGCAAATTGGTGTTAGAACTCCATGGGGCTATGCCTTTCCATGGGGACAACTTGGAGAATAAGATCAAACATCTGGATTTGTGTAGGAACAGAAGGTTCAGTGCACACTAGTTGAGGTGAAGTCAGAGCAACTTAGGAACACTGTGTGCTATGCTTCGGACCATTCCAGCAAGCTTTCTCTTGTTCCCAGCTGCCTTCGTGAAACCTATTTGGGTGGCAGGGGTAATGCAGCCAGCGCACACAGATATCACCTGGGGTGGGCAGCCTGCTTTAGAGATTTCAGTCGTTGGGTCTTCCCAGGGGTACTTCAAAGATATCACATTAACAAAGTGTGTGGAGTCCAATCAGGAAATTTGAGTTCTCCTTTAAATCCACCCATGAGATGTTTCCAGCAGCTCGGAAGCTCTCTTCCTAATGGTGCCAGCGGGACAGCTGGGGGAGGCTGCACAGCGCCCACCTTTCAGTCTGATCTCAATGAACCTTTGTGGCTCAACGATGCCAACGTGAGAACATTTCCTCTGAAGTCATTCATGTAAACAGCATAGGGAGCATTCAGCTTTGTTCCACATGACGGAGACAGTAGCCTGACTGTTAATTTATTTAAAAGAAAAAAACAACAACAACAAAAACGCCGCCAGGAAGTTATATGACTATCAGGAAATGCTCACCAAAGGGGCTGTGTTTAGCAGCGTATGCAATGCCAGCAAACAAATCCACTATTTTATGAAGTAACACTTTTTATTTGTATTTTTGACAACACGTTAAGCTAATCTGTTCGGGATGTCCACTCTGTTCCAAATGCCTTTTTAACTTTTAAAAATATTTTTAAGCGTGGAGCATTTCTTTAGGACACATGGCAAAAAGTGGCTGTAATAGGGAATTTATTTTCATGCTTATGTGTTCCCTTTTTGTCATTAACATTCTTTCCACTGTAACATGTCCAGGAGTGGGTTCCAGGTCCTGGAGTTTAGACTGAATTCTGCATCATGTGGACGCTCCTTTAGTCAGATTGTGTTCTTCGACGCAGTAAGAAAGAATGGGGGTTTTCTGCTGAAGCATTTTCATACAAGCCTGTTGCATCTTTTTGTAACAGTTGATCTCCCCTAGAAACTCTGTCTCTAGAGATTTCCTGCCCTAAATTCTCTTTCTGCCCTCTGAGAAGAGGAGAGTTGGAGGAAGTATCCAGTAGTACCGGGAACATGGGTATTATTCAGAGTAGGATGGAAAATGAAAAACAAAATTCATCAACACCTTCTTCAGTAAAAATTATGTCTATTTGAGACTAAGTCCTTTATTCTATGGGTTACATGCATTTTGTTCTTTGTTTGTGCTGCCCAGCTCAGGGGGGCCGGTTGGTGACACCCAGCCCCCATGCCAGCTCTGACTGCCATCACCACATTTGGGGAACTTTTGGATCTCATTTGAATCACACTCCAATAAACTCTATTGAAAAAAGGGTAGAATTCCTATTTCTCCACCCATATTTGTCTGTGCTTTACCTCCTCTCTCAGAGTTTTTATTTGGGGTCCAATCTGGTGAAGCACCTTACTGCACGTATTCTGCACTCAGAAAAGTAAGCACAAGCTTAACTAGATACTAAAGCTTTGCTGTATCAGGGTATTTTTTGGCATATATTACAAACTGGTACCCACCACTAATTGACTTGAAGGTGGGGTACTGAAAACGGGAACTGAAGGAAGATCCTATTTCAGTGATGTCCAATGCAAACCAGCATGTCACTAAGCTTCTATAAACACAGGATTCAGTCTAGATTACATCAGCACAAACCAGTTCAAGCCATTCATTTGAGAGCAGACTATTGCATTTCATTAAAAACTGGAACTGTAATTTCACAGCTCCAGTTCCCATAAAATAATAAGAGCAGTGAGCCAAGAATGGGCTTTTCTGTTTGAAATTAGATGTATCAATAGATGAAAAATTGTGGTTTTGAAAGCAGTAAGAAGGTGTGCACAGTAGTTCAACACTTAAGATACTCACTAAGTAGACATATTTCAGTAATACATGGGAGAGCGTTCCTGTTATTTTAGCTATTAATCCACTCACTGCATATTTGCTGCTGGCCTGCATTTGCCCAAAGTCGTGTTACTTTAATACCTTGTTGAAATGTTCTAGTTAAATATCATTTCTAAATAGGCTGTATTATTCTTTTATTGATTGGGAAGGCAGTCATTTATTGATTGTGAAATGCAGCTCCTTCTTTACACACAGTCATTTTTCTGTGTGAGCAGCATTGTCTTGGGGATAGGAACGATCAGTCATGCAAAAGACAGATCAACACAGCACATCTTGTTTGTTTCTTCTCCAACAGACCACCCAAAGTCTTGGGTTTTGCCTTCAGAAAGACTCAGCAGCCCCCATTGCAGGTCATATTGTCCTGGGGTGGTGGCACAGGCTGAGTGTAGCTCCCCAAGAGCCTGAGCTGGTGGGCAGGGGATTGAGTTTTCTGCGCTGGGGATACAGCAGGGTGGTAGCAAAAGGCTGGCACCAGACTGCAGGGCCTCAGTCAGGTCTCTCTGCTGGCTGCCCGCAGTCAGACAGAGTCTCACCAGCAGGGACTCACATAGCTCTTCTGTGACCATTCCCTCCTTGTCAGGACAAATGCAGTTTTTCCCAGAAAATCTCTTCAAGCACATGAATAGCCAGCAGTCTGAGGCCTGGACCTGCTGCCAAAGAACTGCAGTGACAGTAAAGCCACAGCCTGTGAGTGGGAAGAACTACAAAATTTGGGGCCAAATATACCAATATGTCCACATTCTCAGTAAATGAGCTTTTGTTAGCTGCGAAACCACGCGTCCAAGGGGGAGCTGCCAAACCAAGTACTACAGACTGGCCTAAACAACTGTCTACTTTTCACCACTGTTTAATACTTCCTCAAGATCTGACACCTGCAAGATTGATAGTAATGGCTCTCCACACTGGTAACGCTACTCTCCATCCTGATGCAGCTTCCCTCCTCACAGAGCCAGTTGGTCATTCTTTACCCTTGGAAGGAATTTTCAGAGGGGAAAGTTTCACAAAAGGAAATTAAGAAAATTTCCCCCTAAATCCCATCTATAACCTGCCTAAACCTCCTTAGAGAGATGACTCACACAGTGAAGTAGTCTAGGAGCTTGCTCATCAGAAACACTATAGGAAAATATGGTCTTGTGTTCCTGTTATGTTGACTTTTGTTGCCAGGTCTAATTGATTTCCAAAGCTTCAGTGGGCCATCGTTGCCTCACAGAGCAGCAGACAGGCTGCCTAGGACCCTGGTGCATGAATACTACAAGTTAACAGGGGAACTGTCTGATGTGGCTGCATGGATCAGGTTTGATGACTTTGGATCAGGACTGAATTGAGAGTATATTATAAACTATTTGCAAAAGCAGTTTCACCTGGGTAAGCCTCCTGGAGAGCATATCACAGTTTATGGAGGGATGGAGTGTTTCCTGTCTTACTCGAGAGGCAGTCCCATGGATAGGTAACCTGCCTGTGCTTCTTTTACCATCAGAGACTTTTGCACTGTTTTCTCCTTGCTGCTCCTGTGACTGATTGAAATGCTTCTGCTTGCAAGTACAGGGTTATGTGTGAGAGGAGGGAACGCAGCAAGGTTCAAAATCAAAAGCTTATCCTGAATACCACCCCTGGATCCCAACTTATTCCTTGCATAATACAATTTGAAAACCAGAAGGGGCTGAGTTGCCAGTTCAGGCACTGCACAAGTCAGTCAAAACTTGCACATAACTGATGACTGGCAGCAATTTCATGTGTGAGCTTCCCCTGCCTCTGGGCAGCAACCTTGCAGAATTTCCTCCCCACGCCGTGGCACTCGTGATCCACCCTCTCCCTCGCTGCAATGGGGCCTGGCCCTGGGGTATGATGGGGAGGAGGAAAGAAGGGGAATCCGATACTCCCTAGGGCATCATGTCAGAAAGGACCCTATTACTTCAGCCTTATAATGATCCTGCTATCGAAATATAACAACTCTGAAGCTGTCACAGTAATTTAAATTGTTTATAAGCCTAAAAACTGAGTTTTGGTAGAATTTCACAGGATTAGCACTGTGGAAACATTCCCAGCTCTATCATCCCAAGCTAGCACCTCTCAGCTGGGAGAAACAGAGAGCTCCTGTGGTGCTTTTCTGAGCTCCAGAAAGTAACACAATAGAGTCATGATGAGGTTCAGGATAGAGAGTCCTCAAACTCTCTGGGCAGCCCCACAGTAAAAACATTAAAAAAATATATATATTTTTTATGTTTAAATGGAATTTCCTGTATTTCAATTTGTACCCATTGCCTCTTGTCCTGTCATTGGGCACCACTGAGAAAAGCCTGTCTCAGTCTCATTTTCTACTCCCATCAGGTATTCACAAACACTGATGTGAGCCTTTGCTGCCACCCCTTTGAAGTTTCTCCTTTCTATCTTATGAAACAACAACACAATTTTATATGTGCCCTCTGCAAGTAGGCAGGGTGCCATGTAGAGAGAATCTCACTGGAAGAAGCGTTTTCATATTATGTTCCTCATCGTAGGGTTGAGATCACGGCAAGGTGCATATTTCAGCACATGGTAGGTGTGTTTAAAGTAGAGATGGCCAACTCCAAAATTTTGGATCAAACGATTCCCAACTTGGGATGAGAGATTTCAGGCCTGGATCTTGGTCTCTAGAAGTTTTGCTGTTGATAGATTCAAAACACTGAGGGCTTTTCTGGAACTTGGGCTCAGGTGCAAATAGCACGCAGCTGGGTGAGCTTTTTGCTAAAGATTTTAGAAATATTAGTTGGCCTGTTCTATCCATGTTGGACATTCCCACCATTGTTATTGGCTCCGAATAGCAGGCAGGGTAAGGAGTTTCTCCTTCCCCTGGTGTATTCTCTTGACAAGCATTGGCTTCTCTAGACAGAGGTGTCTGCATGCCAAGCCACAATATTCCTCCCAGCATGTTTTACATAGCCATTTATTTATTTATTTCTGTGCTGCATCCTGCTCGCTTGCCAGTGGAAATCCGCCTGAGGGATTTGTTTCATGTCTCCTGCAATGGGACCTGGAAATTTGCCTTCTCAGCTTTACCAAAACACTCCTGACCAATATTAGGAGAGGATGCCAGAATATAGGAGTTCCTGTAGTGCATGGGAAATGCATCTCCCCTGCTGGCTAAAGACTTTTGCTCTTTGATGGTTCTCATCTACACCACCACCATCACCTCATCGTCATCATCTTTCTCCTCCTCCTCTTCCTCCTCCTCCTTTTTCTCCCCATCTTCTTTAGAACTGTTGTTAATAACATATTGGTTCTGAAAGTAATGCCTCCTATTTATTTCCATGGAAACTACAACAGGTACAAAGAACATAATAACACTATTTCATAGAGCAAATTCTCAGCTACATAACACTATTTTTTCAGTGTGTTCATTGCTATTATCTATGTATTCTCATCAGCAATGAACAACAGCCTGCATGCCGTTCTCGTAAAAATCTGCATAGCCATCTGGAATGTGGTTTGTCTTTCACGTTGTTGTTGCCACTGCTGAAGTACACCACTCACGGTATCACTGTACCCACATCCACTGTTTGGTCTCCGTAAACATTCATCAAATAACAAATGTCAGTGGGTGCCATTTTTTCCACATGGAGGAATTCGGTGACACACCTTTGCTTAACACATACTTCCATGCCAGATGCCATTTTGTCAGACTGCCCCTCTACTGCCATCTGTCACGTGGCAACAAAATGTAATGGGATATTGGTGGGAAGGTTCAGCCTCTACTGCCATACTACACCACCAACATCCATCTCTTATGCCATGGGCCAACATAATAAAATAGGAGGCATTACTTTCAGAGCAGCCCTCGTAAATTTGTTTTCCACAAGAGTCAAAGGAGCATCCTGCAGCCCTACCAAGGAGCCTTATCTGCAGCTACACCTGAAATTTAGATACCCATGTAGTCAGAGACCAATATTTATGATGTCATTTCGCTGACCAGCTTTATTAGATCCATCTATCCAACTCTTTGCCTAACAGAAGTCTCAAAACCTATTTTGTTAATGATCAGTTTAATCCTTGCTTCCTACAGAATGGACACAGAAGATCTTCCCCAGTGTAATGTTTAAAGCAGAGCATTACACAAGAGATATCACTGGGCTTGTATTGCAGCTCTTGTATCTAAACACAAGACTGCGTTGCTGAATGTATGTGTCTTCCAGAAGGCTTTTATGTGCTGCATGTTTGCATAGGAAGACAAGCTAAAGAGCGGCCTGATGTGAACCCGGCTGCAGTATGTGGAAGGCTGTCAGATGATTGCAATAGGTATTCAATCTCAACTTTATTTGAGTCCATGGGATTTTGCAGCTGACTTTATGAGTTCCTAGATTTTGGCTTTCAGCACTTCAGCTGTCTACAAGGAAGCATGAGGCCTTCCTGTGCTCTTGGCTTTGGTTTAGTGAAGTTTCTTTACAGGAGAATCAGCTGTAATTGACCATTGAGTCCAGTTTCAAAAATTCTGCTACACATCAGAGAAGAAGAAAGATGTGGCAGTGGGTTTTGGAAGAGCTGCAGTTTGGCTCTTCAGTATGACATCATGGGAAAGCATCATCACTGAGCTATTGCTATGGCAAGAATACAGAAGATACTAAGATAATGAAAATCAAAATGTCCTGAATTTGTATTTGCTTCACTAAGATAATCTTGATTTTTGCAGTAACAACTTACTGAAAACACTGACAGAATAAATCCATGTCCATTTCCCAGTTGCATCAGATTTATTAACAACTAAATCTGTAAGATCCTAAGAAGATTTGTCCAGCAGAAAGCTGGCCACATTACAGCTTGTCATGGGAAAAGAGCCTATTGTGTCAGTCCTGCACCAGAGGCATCCTGCAGCTCTTCTGAGCAGCAGAGGAGGCAGAATGAAGAGGTCTTGTCGTGACGCAGCTGGCCACAGAGCATACCAATTTTATTCCATACCCCTTCCTCCCTTCTCCTGCTGGCAAATTCCAGCTGTGAAAGAACAGTGGGCCAGGTGCAGTGGGGGAAAAGCCTCCTCTGGTTGTCAGGAAAGGTTGGAAAAGAGGATTAGAAATGGTTATTTGAATGCATGCGCTTCTTGGCAAAGTCAGCACAGAAGATCCTCCTTCTTGCTCTCAGCACACCTAACCCAGCTGGAGCTGCAGTTTCTCAGACAGAGCTTTCATCACTCAGACTTTCAGACCAACCAAATTCACACTTGCCTGTGCTCAACTGTAGCCCTGAGCCCTGCATGGTAGTGTGGGAGGAGAGAAAAGCACCTCTATTTCTGCAGCCTTTTCCCAGGCTTTGTAAATCCAGTTGTGGCCCTGGGTGTAGCTGTGCATCCAGGCTGCAAATTAAATCTTCAAAAGAAGCTGGTGTGAGCTAGTACCTGTCCAGTCAGGCAGCTGGGGAAGCCGCAGCACAGAAACATAAGCTGGTACAACAAGTAATCAGAATACTTAGGGTTGCCTGAGTCATCGTCATGCCTTACTAATGAACATACTGGGGACTCAGCTAGCGGCAGGCAAACTCCTTTGAAAGTCAAGATTCTGCAGTCCTAAATTGACTTGTGTATAGTTACTAGTTCTTCTCAGATCTTGTGATGAGTAAATGCATGCACAAGATCAGTACCATCTTGGGGTGGGAGTGTATGAAAACTCACAGGACTGACTGAATAGAAAGACTGTAAGGAGAGGCTAGTGGCCAAAGAGAGGATACTGGCCAAGGATCCAAGGTGCCTAATCAAGATACGAGAATTGAGGTGGTTGGAGTGAAAGTCATGCTCCAGTGGGCCCACCGAATTCCTGAATTATATCTCCACATCACTTGATTTTTAGTCTCATCACACAAACAGGGACAGAGAGGCAAGAGTCCTGGTGTCTTAATGCTCTGCACCAGGCCTCCTCCTGTGTCCAGTGACTCTTGCATCCTGTATCATGCCCACCTTCAGGTGCCAGAGGAAGGAAGAGACCCACAGCAGGGTACTCTGGAGTGTGGTTATATTACGGTTTTCTTGGGAGACATGAAAACTCCTTCCTCTCCAGCTTGCGTGAGACCTTGCTACCCCAGCAGCTGTGGGTAATGGTTCTTCCCATGCAGCCCCGAGACAGGCGCTAAGTTCCACAGGGAAACAAGAAAACTGGTGCGTGCCTCTGTTCAGGATTTTTATAATTTATCAGCCCTGCTTTGAGTTTTTGTGGGTTAATCTGCTGAGTAACCAAGGTTTTGCTATAGGCCAAGAATTATTGTTCAGGATTTCTCCCCTGACTACTGGGCACAGATCCACAAAAGGTATCACAGAATCATAGAATGGTTTTGGTTGGAAAGGATCGTTAAAGATCATCTAGTCCAATCGAGTGAATTTTTCAGGCATCTGAGCATTACTTACAATGTCAGTCAACCTTTCTGTATTTTTGGCAGCCTTTGCCAAAAGTGCCTATCTCTGTATCAGAAGTTCTAAATTAGGAGCATACAAGGCTGCAAAACACTCGGTGTGTCACTTCCAATGGCTGTAACAGTAAATTAATGTTGCTTAGCTCTTTCAAGGCTGAACCTGAATGAAGTCAAATTCATGCGCAGACACATGCAGCCTGTCAAACCTGAGGCATTAAGACACTGGGCCTAGCAATATGTGTGACCCCTTTTCTCCAGCTCTTTAGCAGGCCAATGTAAGCCATACATGGAGGATCAAGTCTGGTCCATGACACTGATTAATCACTTTAACATTATGAGACACACACATTTCTGACATGAGGAGGAGATATGGAAACACACTTCCATTTATATATGTTTGCCTGAACATGTCAGCTTGGTGTTACAACCAACAGTTGGCAACAGTTAGTGCTGCATCAAAAGAGGGGAAGCCAGCAGGGAGAGGGAGATGATTGTCACCCTCTACTCTGCCCTTGTAAGCTCTCATCTGGAGTACTGTGTCTAATACAGGAGGTCCCCACTGGATGTGGAACTGTTGGATTAGGTCCAAAGGAGAGCAATGAAGATTATCAAAGGGCTTCAGCACTTCTCCTATGAAAAAAGGCTGAGGAAGTTGGGCTTGTTCAGTCTGGAAAAGAGAAGGCTCTGGGGAGATCTCACTGCAGCCTTCCTGTACTTGAAGGGAGCTTACAGGCAGGAGAGGGACCAACATTTTATACAGTCTGATAGTTATAGGACAAGAAGGAATGGATTTAAACTAAAAGAGGGAAGATTTAGGTTAGATGTTAGGGGGAAATTCTTTACTCAAAGGGCGGTGAGGCCCTGGCACAGGCTGCCCAGAGAAGCTGTGAGTGGCCCATCCCTGGAGGTACTCGAGGCCAGGTTGGATGGGGCCCTAGGCAGCCTGACCTGGTGAGTGGCAGCCCTGCCCCTGGCAGGGGGTTGGAACTAAGTGATCTTTAAGGTCCCCTCCAACCTAGGCCATTCTGTGATTCCATGATTTCTCAGAAAGCTGAGAACTGATACCAGCCCATGCATCAAATCTTTCATTAACAAACAACCTCCCCATAGCTCCTCGTGCACAAGAAAGCCTTGAGTGGTTGTTTGGAGCTAGTGGGACACATGGGGGCAAGAGGGAACTTCTGAAGGCAAAAACAGGGTAGAGACACCTCCTTGGCACTGTGTAATGATCCGTATGTATAATCCCAGTCAGTCATCTCATTTTGCTCCTCAGTGGGGCATGATTGCTTGGGCTGAGCAGTTACTGCAGACAAACAATTTCCAGTATACACATTGTCTCTTTCTGCAGCCCTGTGTTTGATAAACGTGTCCTAGAAGAGGTAGGCAACGTGTGTTTGACTTGCCCCCCTCCTCTTCCCTCAACTCTCCATTTATATGACTTGGTGCTCCATGAAGCCCTGCTTATCACTCACAGCTCAGCCCCATATATGCAGTGTCAAACAAGAGAGAAGCAAGCAACTCCCAGACACAATGCTTCTGGTCTGGAAGCTGCATCACTTTAATGTGGGTTGTAATAGCACTAATACGAGCTGGTGCATTGGAGATGATTGCTGTCAGACCAGTTTGGTATCACTGCACTATATTTTACAGAATCTGGAGCGTGATACAAAGATATCTAAATGCAAAGTCAGCTCAAGTCAATCAAGCTGGAGCTGCTAGAACAGCCCTGGGGGTGGGACAGAGGGCAGTGGGTGGAGGCAGGACCTGCAACTGCCACACTGCCTATTTTGTGCTCCGGGGTCTGGGAAATCCCACTGCTTTCACAACAGAGCCTGGGCCTGGCAGCGGCTCTGTGAGAGTTCATCCTGCAATAACCAACAGTGGGGGACAGAAGGGTTTCTGCAGGCACCAGCCCAGCTGGAGCAATGCTGAACTTTTTTCAGGTTGTTTCAGAATCAGTGCATCGTGCTTCAGGAGTTCTACATTGCCAGGAAGATGCTGGCTCGGTGTCTCCCCAGCTGATGGGGAGCTGACCATAAATCAGCACGTATTTAGCATGATTCAGCTTCAAAGCTCTGCATAAATGTTAGCTGACAGCTCCCTGCTGCAGATGCTCATTATCTGAAGCGGGCAGGGTGAACGTGTTTGCTTTATGTCTCCCAGTGAATCACTGACAGAGCAGGGACATGCACCAGGGGGCTCCGGCTCTCTGAGTCACTCATGGGCCTCGCTGCCACTCACGTTAACAGCTTCCATGCACGGTGACCATTGCTGAGAGCCCGGGGTGAGTGAGAAAGTTGTCTGCTAGGAATCTTTGAAGGTTCAGAGAAGCCTAGTAAAGACAGGGCCTACAGGAAATGCCTGAGTGATGGCTTAACTGGCTGTGCTTACTGCATGTGGAGTTTGCTGGGTTCTCATCACACAGACTATGCTAGCAGCATCCTTTGAAGAGAGGGCACTTTTACACCCATTCATGCAGCTATGTGTCTGAAATGCACTTAGCCAGGTAGAGCCACTTGCCTGCATTTACGTCTAGATCAAAAGCTGTTCTGATATTGAGAATATTTGAATCACAATTAAATGCCTCACAGCTGGAGCAGCCTGTTCTGGGTTCAGGCAAGTGAGTGGGAGTCAGAAGGTGCCTGAGAGCATGGGCCTTTTTAAAGGCAAAAGTGACTAAGTAGAGTAAGTAGTGACAAGCTTTGGTTCGCAGATGTCGCAGTAGGGACAAACATTTAGGCCCTGATGTGCTTTTCTTAACACTTTCAGCAATGGCAGCTTAGATGCATGCTGTCCTCTGAATGCACACTTTGCACACAGCATCTGTGCCTCTGTGAGAGGAACTGATGTCCAATTAACAGCAAGAAATTCCTAAGAGCTGGTGAATCTCCGAGAAGAAAGGCACCATGTAATTACAAAATTTTGTCATTGTTCTTTATCATGAATTCATCAGCTAAAGGGCTGCTGCCCCTAGAAATCTTTTGTTTGCTTATGAGGTTTTAAATGGTTTCAGTTATTGCATCTTGCCAGCATTCCCCAATAATGTCTTAGTCACAGAATCATAGGACAGTTTGATTGGAAGGGACCTTACAGATCATTGAGCTCTGACCCCCTGCTGTGGGCAGGGCTGCCACTCACCAGGTCAGGCTGCCTAGGGCCCCATCCAACCTGGCCTCGAGTACCTCCAGGGATGGGCCACTCACAGCTTCTCTGGGCAGCCTGTGCCAGGGCCTCACTGCTCTTTGAGTAAAGAATTTCTCCCTAACATCTAACCTAAATCTTCCCTCTTTTAGTTTAAATCCATTCCCCCTTGCCCTATCATTATTAGCCCATGTAAAAGGTTGCTCCCTTTCCTGCTTATAAGCTCCCATTAAGTGCTGGAAGTCTCAGGCTCTTGTCTCTTCCTTTTTTGTTGTACCTTTTAATCTAAAAGAGCTTTTTGCCCTTTCTGTTTGACAAAATCTCTGTGTCCCACACATGCTGCCTACATGAATGCCATGCATACCCATGTGAAAGCCAACGCTTTCTGTCTGCAGACTTCTCTTAGCTGAAGATGTGGTATTTGGGCCTCATCTCTGATTTCTTAACAATGTTTCTGTATTTCTGTAAAATGCAGTGCTTTTTTTTTTTCTTTTTTTTTCTTTTTTTTTTCTTTTTTTTTTAAGGTAGATAAGACTTGTGAAAGAACATGGGAAAATTCTTGGACGTAAAAGTTGATTGAGTCCAGTAGGGATCTGCGCTGTGCATCTGCGTGTGCCTGGGCATGTCTGTGTGCAGTCACCACAATGCTAGGCTGCAGCCTGTAAATAAGAACCACAATAACAAAGTAGATATAAACAGCTCATGAGATCAAAGAGAGAAACTCTCAATACATGTGAAACACAGTATCAGACAGCACTAAATAGGATCAGTCTCAAAACTTAAACCACCCCTGCGCCAAGTCCATGGCTGGAATAACTTCACGGAGTTTAGTGGTGAACCAGGGATGAGTTTGGCATGTGGTAAACTTTTTGTTCTCAGCTAAGTTGTGACATAACATTGAAGTTATTGTTACTCAAGTATAGCTGCCTCAAATTAGCTGAGGCTCCAAGCAGGAGCTCGGTTGTTGGGAACGTAAACTGCCTGTAAAGTTAACCAAGGCTGGTTTAGACAGCCATTGCTTGCAGCTGATTAAAGTAAGATAACCATCCTGCTGAAAACCATACTAAATTTCCACAGCCATTCCCTCTCAGAAGACTTCAATTAGACTACTGTGCATCCCTGCTCTGTGTTCGCAACCACACTGCTGCACCCGGAGCCACCTAGGCGCTTACGTGGGCTCTCTTCTCCCACTGCCATATGGCCACAGGGGATGGAAACACCCACTTTCAGCTTTCAGATATAGGCCTGAAAGTTTTGATCAAAACCCTGTTTCCCCTAGTTTGCTGTTGCAGTGTGTTAAAGGTTCAAACAGAGGAGCTGAAATGCATCTGCGTTCTTGGAATAACCAATTTTGGTCTACTTGGTTTACCTCTGCAGGGCCCTGATCTGGGCTGTGTTTAGGGCACCCCTATTTCACTGCTGTGTCACCAGCACAAGTTGAATGCATCGTGGATGCTTTGCCGGAACAGTGAACAATGAACCTCAGGGCTTTCTGAGATGAGAGAAATGATCCAAAAAACAAAAGTACTAGCTCTAAAATAAACAGACAGCTTTGGGCCCTGGGGAAAATGTAACGATTCAGAACTACGCAAGAAACATAGCCCCGGACTCTCCTTATTTCTTTGTAAAACAACAAACCACTCCATTGCACATCTGAGTTTTGCAACGCATTCTGCTCCTTCAAATCTTTACTGAAGCAAGTAGCAATGATCGTAAGCTTTTTTTTTTTTCTTAAGGTAAAAAGAAAACATCACCTCAGTTGTAAGAGCTCATTTATGAAAGATGCTCCTAACCTAGCAGAGCTGTACGGATACGGTGCTGCAATTCCTCAGTGGGAGCACATTGTGGAAAGGCTCTGCAGAGTCCTCCTCATGGCAGGTACTGTATTCGTGGTGCCTGGCTGATTTATAGGCTGCCCTAAATAACTCGGCTTCCCCCTTCTGACAGCAGAAGTCTGCTTTGTTTAATCTCACTGCAGGAGGGTCGGTGTCATCTGTGCTTCTGACCAGCGCTTACTTGTGAACTGACTGATAACACATCCTCCAATGAAGCCAATACTGACAGAGCAGTAGTTCCTCTGCTGAGGAAGTTATTTAAAATACAAAATAACTAGCTTATGTTACATATTATTGGATCTTACAAGAAGATGCATGAGATCTAACTTCCACAGTGTACTTCAGTGAATTTATTATTTCCTAACACTGTAGTGATTATGTCTCAGCTGTCTCCATTAGCTTCAGCTGAGTGCTTTGGCATTATGCTGGTATTGGGTTGGATCTCAGCATAAGGATGGGAGATATGTGGCTTCTTGGTCATCTAGTAACACACAGACTGGAAGAGGGAATTCTAAAGAGAAGTGCAGAGTATAAATGATAATGATGACAAAAATTTCTGTTTTCAAGGCTTTTCTGGCAAGGTAAGGCTGCAAGATATCACATGAGTTTCTTCTTTTAGTTTTGCTGCAAGACATACTGATTACATGCATGGCTTCCAGCTGAAAAGGGTTGGATTTTGGCAGCTTTAACAAGGAGGGTTTTCTCCTAACTGGGTTTTGAATTTGTCGATACTGCTAAAGAATTGCAGTGTTATATTAAGTAATCTTTTTCTTTTTGTTTGCTTCCACTGCAATTTCTTTTGTTTCTTCAGTCATTCTTGTATGGCAGTAGCCAACCATATGATGCTCTGAACAGGAGCTATGGCAATGTATGGACAGAACTTTTTGTAAGAAATTTGCCATCAAATGCTTGAACATTCAGAGCTTCTTTTTTTTTTTTTTCTGAAGAAGTACCAAAAAGGCCACTTTTTTTTTTTTTCTGCAGTTAAGGAAACTACATTCTGCAATTAACCTTAATCTTATTTTTCCTTACCCTGAACTTTTTTAAATTCATCCAGCTGCCATCTTTCTTCTGGGAAAGGTATTTGTGGAAGAAAATCCATTGATTTTTATCTTTGGTGCCATCTAAAAGAGATATGCATGGGTTTGCTCACGTCTGCTGTTAAACCAAAACGATAATTTGGAAGCCATATATTCAGAATGTAAATGACTCATCTTTAGGTGAAACTGACCCTAATTAGATCTAGATCAGCCATCGTTTGACAGAGAGAAAGAAAATTCATTTTCTCTGAAATGTGGTAATGGCTAGGAAACTAGCCTCAGAACCTTAAATTAAAAGCAGGTTTTAACATGCTGGCTCCATGCCTGCCTTCAATATCAGCCTCTGCCTGTTTTAGTTAAATAAATGGTAACAAAAGAAGACAGGCTGGGTGACGTTAAATAAAGAGAAATTTAAGAGAGTAATTATAGCATTAAGCAAGGCCAGAGGTGAGGAGCTGTAAACTTTGTGGAACAAAATGCAGTGTGGCAGTTTCTCCAAAACTCTGTTTGCTAAAACCCTTTTACTCCTGGTCACACAAAGGTGTCTGCCAGCTCAGGTGGCTGTCCTCAGCCCAGGGCATGGTGCGCTCGTGGCACCAGTCTGCCCCATCTCCTGGCATGCAGCTGCCCCACACAGGTGGTTGTGAATATGGGATGGGGAATGATGGAGCAGTGGCTCTGGAGGGTGTGATCCTGGAGGGGTCAGGCATCCCCAGAACAGTGCCTCATGTTGCTTTTCTGTCTCATTTTTCACTGCATTTTGGTAGTTCGCTGTTCTTCCCCTAACTTCTGGGTTATTTTGGAGGTGGAAGTTTGCTGGAGAATGGACTTGGTCTCCTACATCCAGGTTTTGAAATATTTGTGTCAAGGAGGTACAATGAAAGAATGACCCATCTGAGTCCTTAAGAGTCCTACAAGAACAGTTCTGGCCATCAGCTATTCTAATAAAACTAAAGATACCCTTGCAAAGCCAATTGCTCTAATAACGTGTGGTGAGGAGAGCTCAGAAGACCGGGGGCTTAATTCATATAAGCACCCAGGAGAGGCATATTGAAGGGAACTGAATTAAAAAAAATCATCTGGGACTCTCTTGTCTTTGGAATGTGATTCCCTTGTTATGAATGAGGCTATTTAGGGATCTGCACTCTGTGTGTGCGTGGGTATGTGTGTGGATAGACACATAAGAAACATACTAATGGCCAGAAAAATATGGTAGCCTGTTGTTCTTGGGTATTTCAGTCTATAATAATTCAGAGGACAAAAAGACTGTTTAGCTGCAGGAGCTAGAGAAAAAGGCTTGAGCACCCAGCTGGCTTTGGGGCTGCCACAGGTCCTGGTGTGCAGACAGCACTTGTCATCTCCCTGTGCTATGGCCCAGACCTATCTCCCACTTAACAGCCTCAGGTGTCCTCACAAACCCAGCTGCGACACAACCTGCTTCTGGAGATGAAGCAAAGAGAAGATCCATGCTCCAGAAGCAGGGATTTCAGTACTGCCCAGTGCAGTACAGCTGTGTTTCCCTGTCCCAGTAAGTCCATTCGGGCCAGAGAAGGCATTCACAGTCAGGCATTCATACATCAGGAACTGCGCTCAAAACTCAGGAGTTTTCTAGCATTACCAGCTTTGATACAGCTTGCTGCTGCCTTCTGCTTTCATACTTTTTCGACTGCAAGGTTTCCAGCTTTTCGCTAAATTTGAAAGTCTGAGTAAACAAAAATTGTCAATTAATTACACAAATTTGGGATCTAGGGATTTAGAAAAAAAGGATTAAGTAATGTGAGAGTTGGCAGTGTTGGGCGAAAGCTATTACAAGCTCCAAGAATCTAATGCCTATTTCAGGAATGTCCTGTGTAATATTAAGTTAATTTGTAGCTGGATACTGAACATGGTAAAAAGGAGGAGAGGGTAGAATATTTATTTCAGCACATTTTTATGGAAAAAATTACCTTTTCTATTTATAGAAAAGTAAGTAAAAATGTCACCATTGACTTTTGATAATACTTTTTCAATCAGAACATTTCTCCATGATCATTTATGCAAGATATTAGACTCAGTTTAAAATGAAATGTCAGTGGAAAACTACAGTATTTTCAATGAGCCTTTTAAAATCAGTTCCTTTGATAGACTTGAAAAAAAGTATTCTAAATGTCAGCGTCTAATCATACTTTTTTTCATATGTTAGAGCCTGCAGTTCAGCTACCTACCAAGAAAGACACAGCTTGCTTTGAGATCCCTGGAAAGGGGACACCTGCACCAAGGACTATGGTGGTTTCTGTTTCGCTTGTGTTTTTATGGTAACTTTTACAAATGCAGAACATGCTGAATTTTACAGAAGTCCTGCTGGTTTCTGTGTCCTGACACCTTTGGCTATCTGGAGTATTTGCATCTTAAAATATTCGAAGGAAGTGGAAGAGCAGATTTTATGGTCCTAGTGACTTGTTCATGAATTTCAAAGTGTTGTTATCAGGATTAATGCATAGGTCTGGGGAAACGTCCCTTTTCCACCACCCCACAAAAGAGGAAGGAGAATATACATTGGATTCTTTAGGAAAAATGAAAGTGTTTGTGCTGATCTGATAAAGTTTCTTTGAAAAGAGGAATAACTCTGTCCTCACTCAGTAGCACTATCATGGTGGGAACTCTTCCCTCCTGCCTCTAAGGTTTCGCTCAGGAAATCCAACTTTTTCCAGTCTGTGGTGTCACTTGACAGTAGGCAAAAGGAGACATATAGGTCATCTTTTATGTGTTTTTTTGAGGGGGAGTGTCTTCCTTCAGTTTACAAAGACTTTCTCAGATTGTTTCTATCATTTATTCCCATGAGTCTGTCACTCACCCCATCTTTACTTTGCTCCCTTTAGAGCTGTTGTCTTGAATTCCTGAGCCATCCTCTTGTTGCTCAAGTCAGCAGAATATTCTGGTTTCCCAAGGCAGTGGTGCTCAGAGACCACTTCATCTCGCAGGTAAACACTTGGAAGTCATACACTTGCTTTGAGGAGTTTTGCAGAGTGATCTTTTTTCAATGAGCATTAACACAATCTACTCAAAGCCAAGTCCAGGCTCTGATGTCTTAACTGGCATTTCTTGTCTTCACTGTAGTGAAGCTATGCACTGTAGGAACTCTAAGACTCCAAATCTGTTCCTTAGCTCAGCTGTTAGCAAGCCTTGCTCTTACTACAGCTTGTTGTGTTCTGTGCTGTAACTCCAGTGAGGGACAACGAAGCCCTGGCTTGTGGGACTATGGGCTGTTGTTTGATTTCTAATGTGCACAGATGTGACTGATGCTTTCACAGAATCATAGAGTCATAGAATGGCTTGGGTTGGAAGGGACTTTAAAGACCATCCAGTTCCAACCCCCTGCCATGGGCAGGGTTGCCAACCACTATATCAGGCTTTGAATCCGGCGTGTTGGCATACAGGTAATGAAATGCAGACATGGTGTCAGATGTTGCCCAAATAGTCAGCAACTGCAGGCAACTATGCCTTTGGCTGATGTCCCTGTGACACTATTTTCCTGCTTTGCACTGACGGGAGGTGGGAAACCCAGGCTGCCTCCCGTCCCTGGAGCTGCCTGGTGACAGGCCCTGCCATCTCACAGTCTAGGTTCTTCCTTGGCACAGTCTCGTAAACCTGGGCCCAACTCCTCCTCCATCCTCCAACAGGCTTTGCAGCAGCTGTTGACATGCTTCACTCCAGCCGTGCTGCTGAGCACTCCGCAAGCTTAAGACTTTTGCCACCCCTCTAGGAACTTCCTTAATTAAAAGCTATCACAGTTTTCATATGTGTATTCCAAGAGCTTAGAGTATGAGCATGTTCAAATGTTTATTTGCAAACTACCAAGAATACAATTTTCTCTAATATTGAAACCAAAGCTGTTTGAAAGGCAGGAGCTTGTGCATTAGGGCAGTGATCTAAAGAGTCTTTAATAGCAGCTTCTTCCTTTTATGATTTTACTGTATGCATCTGCTGGAGAAGTTGATGTTCTTATATAGCAAAGGGCAGGGCACATTAGCAGAAGCAAAGGGAATTAAATCTCTTGTTTTTAGGTATTAACAGTTCTCCTTGTGCACATACGCTAAGAAGGGCAGCCATATAAAGGTAATCTCCTTGTTGTTGTTGCTTTATGTATGTCAGCTCTTCCATGACTAATGTGTCCCATATTCTTATCATCCAAATCTTGACGTCAGATGGTTCTTTTTAGAGCGGGTTGTGATTAAGCTTTGCAGGCACAGAGAGTTCACAGATCAGCTTACACTCCTCACTACACTGAGGTAGCAGTGCCACTGCTGCAGGCAGCGTGGAAGCCACTGTGCCCATGTGCATTTGCTGGAGAAGTTGGCTGCATGTCCTCTGCATGGGGAGGATTCACACCACAGACGGCTTCTTCTATGCTACCCATGTTCCCTCCTGAAGACACCTTTCACATCTGGACATTCTCATCTGGAGAGTGGCTGGGTACTGAGGCAGCCTGTCCAGGGCAGTGGACACAGCCCCAAACTGCCAGAGTTCAAGGAGCTCTCAGGAAGGACAATACTCTCAGATTGGGTTTGAATTTTGGGTGGTCCTATGTGAAGCCAGGAGTTGGACTTGATGATCCTCATGGGTCCCTTCCAATTCAGGGCTGTCTATGATGCTGTGATTCTCACATCTTGTATGTTCCTTCTCTTCTTTTAGATATATCTACAGCTTCTTTGATGAAAATTTCTTATAGGGTGAAAATCCCATTTATCATTTCTCTGTTGGATAAAATGTTAGAATTTTTCATCTAAGAAGTGGTCTGAGCTTCAAAAAGAAATGCAAGCGGGTTTTAAAGGATTAAATACTCTGAAGTGTTCCATTAGGGGTTAAATAAAAAGTTCCAGGCAGAGCCCTGGCATCTTTTGTCTTTTCTTGACTTTTTTTTTTTTTCAATTCTACAATATTTGTGTGTGTGTGTTTTGTTATTTTTTAAACTTAAGCTTGTTTTTCTCATCAAGAAGAAATTGCAGTTTCTAGCCTAGTATTGGTGATAGCCCATGCTTGGATCAGTGCTGTATAAAAAGTAGCAGTGCTCGGTCTGGACTGGAGTCTGGTGCATACCTCAGAAATGGCTTTGTTGGTTAGACTTTATTTTCCACAGAAGTGATAATTGCACATATTCCATTTTAAAAATCACAGTATATCCCAGTAAAGAGTTGCTTGCTGTTAAACATCTCTGTATCACTACCATATTTACTGAAAGATTTGTTCTAGATATTTTCTTCTACTACTAATCTTAGCCAAAGGTCATGAGGAATTTTTACACATTTCAGGTATGATAGTTCTGATGGTGATGATATTGCCCTTTCTGCCCCTTCACATTTGTTTTTACCTCCTCTTGCTCATTCCCACAATCGAGTAAGGCCACTACTGTATGCCCTGAAATTAGCTCTTGTATCTCCAAGGCTTTTCCTCCAACACCAGACCCTATGCTGTGGCTCAGCATTTGCTCAGCTCAGCATGTGCTTCACCCCATGGCTGAAGCAGGAATGACTAACCAAAACGAGTGACACTCCAGACCCTAAACCATGCCCACTGTGCAACAGTGAACCTCCTCAGAGCTACTGGGGCTGTGTTCCCTTGGCTGTGCCTGCTCTGCTGCTGGTCACCTGCCTCTACAAAGAGATGTCGTTGCTTCACTATTTCTCTGCTACATATTCAATCTTAGCTTGGATATTCCCAGTTGTGCAAGTCCAGTGGTGAAGTGGCACTGTCTCATCTATCTTCTTTGCCTTTGCTTGGCTTTGGTTAGGTCAGGAGGTCCCTATTCAAACAGGTAGACCCCAGAAGGACACCAGTCCCTCCTGGGGCAGCCAGCTCAGCCATGCTGCCATACCAGACTAAGCATGGGATACACTGACTCTGCATCAGCTACTGGGTTCCCTAAGTTTCTGAATGTCATAGTGATTTCTGAGTTGGAATATCTGGGCAGGGTTTGGGGTATGGATTAAGAAAATAATAAGGCTGAACAATTGCAAACAGTCAGAAAACACCATGTGGGAGGTATACATAGTCTGAGTTCAGCCCCTCTGCATCCCTGTGATGCCTGACACCCTATAATTAGAGGCTCATAGACATAACTTGTACTTAAAGTTTCACTTCAATCATAGATCTGCAGAGACAGCGCCTCTTTTCGGAGTAGCCATCCTTAATTTCATTGACCTAAGCTTCCCAACTGTCTTTTTTGACTTTGGCTTTTATTACAATTCACTCTTTTTTTTCTCTATTTCCCAAATAGTCTGTGGAGCCAGACTAATTGCCACTCATCAAGTGCCCATTGTGTTTCTATTTCCCTGTCCCATGGTAACAGACACTTTTATTGTGATTATTCATCTGTTCTTTCATTAATGAAACATTTAGATTTCAGTGCCCCAAGGGCTTTTCAATGGCCTTATAGCATAAATACAGTTTCAGATGGAAACCTTGTCTTTTGTACCCTTAGCAGTGAAACTTGAGATTCTGTTCCAGCTTCTCCCTTGGCCAGTGAGAGTAAGGAATGTCCACTTCAGGAACTGATTATCTCCATTCCCCCTTAGATGGGCTTGTTTGCTGCATCCTTGATGCCCTTGAGCAAAGAGCTTTAAGGCGGAAGGACCACCCTTCTTAGCATTCCTCCTACCCAATGGACTTCAGTAAGAGGATAAGTTTCCCACACTTTCAGGAACTACTGTTTGACTCTGCTGGTAGGAGTATGTCTGTATTTGTTCTAGCCTGTGCCAGATTGTGCATATGTTGCCTGAAATGTCATTTAGATAGGCCTAGTGTGTACACATGAGGAGTATGTTTATCAAGGGAATTCCCCTACTGCCACAGAATCAGTGCTGTCATCTCTGCTGGGTCCCTGCTGAGCTCCAGGTGAATCAGGTGTTTTCCTGCCCAGCAGGCTATGTGAAGACCAGCTCTCCGTGCTCTTTGACTCAGTCTTTTCCTTTTAATTAAGACCGATCCTGTTATCTAGAACTGGAGAAAACGAAGACACATTTGGCCTTGCATTGAGGAAGTGTGTTTATGATCATTCTTGGTAGCATAAAAATGCCTTTTCCAGGAAGACTGTCTCCTGGACTGCTTGCCCTTCAGGGACCGTCTTTTTTTATGGATTTGTTCTGGGAGACTGAATGATTTTTACAGGTACAGAGACTGCCTTATAGACTGAGTTATGGACTGTGCCCTTTGCCTTAGTTATCTGAGGTCTGTAGTGATAACAGACAAGGAAGAAAAACTACCTTTGGGCAATACCCATTTTTATAGATCATATTCCTCAAAGCAAAAATCTGTCAGTAGGATGGTGATGATGGCAATGGTTTTTAAAATTCTGTGAGAAGCTCTTCTCCCCTTAATCCTCTGAGAAGGAATCTGTGCCAGTCCCACAGTAAGTTCTTCATTGTCTCCTACTGAGCCTGTGTCGGACTGAGACCCTGGCAGTCTCCTGGCCTGGGACCCTGCCGCTTCCTCCTGGATGGCTCCTACTTTACGTCCAAACTGTTGGGTGTACTAGCACTCACAGTTGCACTGAGTACTCCCAGAGCCCAGGACTGCTCAATATGGGCAGGATGGCTGTTTTCTGCTTGTATTACAGCAGCACTTCCAAGTTCCCACTGCAGAGCAGGTCCCTCCAGACAATCATCTTTGCAAGATTGTGCCTACCCAAAATCACATATAATTGGAGTGTAAGGCAAAAGACCATGAGAGAAACAACAGGTTCACAGCGCACAAGAAACTAGTGAGGTAATACTAAGGGAGTAAACTTACATAGTGAGATAATGAGCCTATGGTAATCTATAATGAGATTATTCCCCAGAGGCTTGTTTTTGTAAGAACCTTAAGGTACAGTCAAGGCTTTCATCATGCTGCTGCTGCCCTCAATGTCTGAAGGCCTGCAACAACCTGACTGGTTGCTCACGAGTTTGCAAAGGATCAGGAAGAGTGAAAATGCTGGGTTTTGTGCAGGGAGTTGTGTGCTGTGTTTGCAGAGGATGCTGAGAGAGTTCCTGAGGCAGCTCTGGGAAGAACAGATTCAGGCTTCCTGGCTTGGAAAATAGCAGCACCTTTCAGAATTCAGTCTTTCAGCACAATTCTCACATTTTAGCCATCTGACAGCCTGTTCTTTGAAAGGGCATCTGTGTAGCTGTGTGAACATGGTCCTTTCAGATCCCTGCACTGTTGTGCACTGCTCTGTGAACTCAATACAACAAGGTGGGAGTTCACTCAGATCAGCAGCTTTTGTACATTTCACCAGGTGCATCAATTTCACTTTGTAGCAAATCACCTGAATTTGACCTGAGTTGTTACAGTGAGGGATATTCTGCAAACTCAAGGCCAACAGATCTGCTTTCTAAAACAAATCTATTCTCTTCCCTAAGTCTTGCAGTACCTTCCTCTGTACCCATAATCTGAATTTCTCGTGACATCAGTGTGGCCCAATAGAACATTTATTTTTGAAAATCCTCCAGTCCTTGACTTTTCTCTAAGCTGCTATCTCTGTATGGGATTTATGGTGAGACTGACTGATCCCGATTGTCCTTCTGGCTAGAGAAGTGTCTGCCCAAAGACAGTATTTCTGGGGCATTTCTGGGGTTATTTGACATTGTTCCAGTTCTAAACTGTGGATAATGTGTGTGTGAGGGGGTGAACTGCTCTGGAGCAAGTTAGTGAGTTTGAAAAACAAAGAATGAAAAAAGTAACGTGAGAAAAATCTTGGTTGGTTATGAGCGGAGACCACACGAATGGACTGGCACTGATGCTGTGACAGATGCACAGGAAAATGTTCTCGTATTTCTCAAATACTTTTTTTTTAATTGCAGAAGTTACTTCATTCTCAGCAGTAGTTATTAATGAACAGATCAAACGTATCATCACACACTTTATCTGCATGAGAGTATGTGCTATTTTTGTCTAACATGGCTCTGTGTGTTGCAAGAGTATGCTTATTTAAATTGAGAAGAATATATTTCAATTTCCTATCAACCAGCCCTGAGCTCATATTAAGTCAAAAAGAAAAAGACCTGTCTCAGTAGATGGCTGAATTAACCACGCGCTTTCAAAGCAACCTGTCCCACAGGGTGCGGTTTGTAAGGCAGTTTTGTAGGCATCTGTATCTGAGTTGGTCACCACTATCTGACTATCTGTAGTCAGTGAATCTGAGGCACAATTCATTCCATCCTAAAGAAGATGTGTAAGTGAGACTGGGTGTGTTATATCATATGGACACCTCTGCTTTCCCATGGCTCTTAAATAGAGGTAAAGGAGACAAACTCAGCTGAAGACATCTAGGCTGTTATACTCCAAACTCAGGTCATCCTCTCTGTTGTGCTGCAGTGATGTGACCTGAGCTCTCCATGCAGGGCCCAGCCCCATGGTGAGCTCTGGGGTCCTCTTCCAGGTGTTGGTGGGTCTGTGCGGGGCTGCAGAAAATTATGTGGAGGGTTTGATTGCCACTAACAGGCAGCATGAGCAGTAACTCTAGGAGACGTGGAAGCAGACAGAAAAGGAACTTAGTGCTGAGCTGAAGTGAGGTTATCACTCTATGACCTTTTGATTTGCTCGCATTGGGAGCACTCCTCTCCCATTTTGACAATGTCCTATTCATAAAAATATAAAAAAGAACATTTCATTGCAGTAGTCTGATGTTCAAGTCACTGCTAGTTTTTAAAATTACTGAAAAATTCTCCTTGTTATTCATCCCCTTAAGAAAGAAATGATGAATAAAGCAAAATGGTTTCTTACCATCTTTTGAATTAATTAAAAAAGCACTATTCTGAAACTTTTGGGAAAAGATGTGATGCTGGACTTGGGGATCTTACAGAATAGAGGGGATCCTGTAGCTACCACAGAACAGTGTAAACTCCAGTGTGGAACACTGCAGGTGAAAGAAACAATAAAAACCTGAGACCCCATGATGGAATTGTTTTCCAAATTCAATAACTAGCTCTAATTATGTACTGGGAGAGCTTTTCAAGTTCCAAGGGTTTCTGAGTGTTTAAATTATTTGGACATTCTCCTATTATCTGAGATATTAAGGTAGTTAAAGCCTGTTAAAAATGTGAACTATGTCTGCATATTTTGAGTGGTGCTATCAGTTAATCCCAAGGCTTCTCAAGGAATCCAGTTCTTAGTCTGGGATTTAGAAAGCTGACATTAATGTTTCTTTGCCTCCTACTCTGCATCCTTACAACCCGTTACATTTAATTACAGCCTCTTCCAGCTTGACTGCTGGAGATCCTTGCTCTTGTGCCTCCTGGAACTTGTTGTCTTCCCACCCACTGCCCAGCTAACACAGTCCTGGACTCCTTGCAACTCTGTCATCTATTGCTCACCTGCTCTGGGCTCCTCTGCACAAAACCTCACCTGCTGCTGAACGGTGCACCCCAGTGTAACCCAGTGAGCTGATGGGGTCCTGTGTCCCTCACAATAGTCACTCCTCATTTTTGCAGGCAGTAAATAGCAAGAGAATGTGGAGAAAAGAGGGAGAGGAGGAAAGGAAAGGCAAAACGTAAGGAAGTTCAGCCAAGGTTAACATCAGCAACCAAGTGAAAAGTCAGAAGAGGTCTTCTAGAATCTCGGAAATATTGCTAACGAAAAGGAAGAGAAAGAGAAAAATCCAAAATCCTTAACTATGTTTAGAATTTTTTGTAGTATCAAAGAGGTAGTGGAGGTACCACTTCACAGGGAAAGGTAGAAAAAGCCAGAAGTCTATAGCTCACTTGAAACTCAGCATGGTAACAGCTATCAAGACAGATAAATGCAGCCTCTGTGGAAGGAGAGCAATTGTTCAAGGCTGACTTAAGTTGGGAAACTGGGAGTAAGGAGATGAAGCTGAACATCAGATTGCTCATTACTGATTAAGTTTTCCTGGAGTCACTGCTTTTATTAAGAGAGGAGAGGCTTCAGAGGTTGAAGGACTCTACTAGGCAAAAGTGGCTGACAAACATTGTGAGAAGATGATGAAGAGTCTATTGACAGGACCTTGAGCCAACTTGCCCAGCACACCAGCAGATTACCACATGCCAACCAAATGTGCAAAACTTGAAGATATCTCTGTCAAGCTCAAGGAAAAAGTGTGTGTTTGAAGTGGGGAAGTTCTGTCTGGTTGTCATGGCAAAACACCATGCTGATCTCTAACACTTTTATACAAATATATATATATATATATATATATAAAGGAATAATAGGATTAGCTGGCTGAAACCTAAGTGTAATTAATGATTCAAACCCATTCTATTTCTAGGTGAAATTCTTAGACCAGGGTCACTTCACAGAAGATAGATGATGTTCATCATTTCTAGGGGCTGGAAACTCTATGTCTCTACTTTGATGTCTAACAGCAATCTCTCCTGCTGTGAGAGGGGCTTCCTGTGTAAGTTTTTAAGATGGTATTCACCTCTGGATTCTTCTTTGTTGTAAGCAAAATTGCTTTACATAATTGTATGAAAAGAGCAAAATATTCAGTACTTTATTATCGTTTAAAAGGGGGAGATTTTTTTTTTTCATGGCAGGCTGGAATTCCACTTGATTTAGTGATTTGAAGTGAGCAAACATCAGTTCTCACAATTACGCTGTCTAAACTTAAGACAGGCTTCAGTTGCGCACATACAGTATTTCTGATGTTTTAAGGGAGAATGAAAAGCTGAAATGAAAACAGACTCTAAATGTTGTTTTATATACTAAATATTTCTATTAAGAGGGTTGCTTTGACTTGGCAGATCACAGTAACGCATTTGATGAATGCAATATGTGTAATGTTTCCTGGTATTTCCTATTTCAAGATAGATCACAAATATGATTGTTATCACTGTAGCCTATGAAGTCAGAGACACAATCCAAACATATTCTTTAGCAGTATCTCGAAATGAGATACTTTTGAAAGATAATTCTGCCAGGAGAAAGATTGGTTGAAGATTCTCCAATCTTTGTCAAGAGAATACAATAATACTTAAGGTACGTGGTCTTATCAAAGCTGCAGCAGCTTTAGCACTTTGAAAAGACGAATCACTGCAAATGAATATAAAACCACAAACACAGCATTTGGGATTTGGAGACTTGTTTTGAACCCTTATTACTCATACACAGTAGTACATAAGCTGTGCTCCCTAAATTCAATACCAATACTGGCAAAACTGCCTGCCACACATTTTCTGCTCAGTTTACCAGAAAGTGGCTCTTTGGCAGCTGGAGGAATTTGCCTGGGTCTGTTTTGGAGCTGCTGCTCATGCTGTCCTCCATGTCTGTGCCAGGCTCCAAAGCCCATCTGGGAGGTGGGATGATGCTTATGTGCTGGTTTTCCCTGTGTTGAACTAAAAGTCATAGAGCAAAACCAACACAGTTCTTACATATGGCACATAAGTGAGTTATTAAACACAAATGACTGCCTCAGAATGAATGTTATTAAACTTTGGTGATCATCACTCTGAGTACCCCTGGATTATAGGTAGCATCAATTGCATCAGACAAGTCCAGTTTGATCAGCCTCTGAACTCAACTGGAAGAAATATGCAGTGGATCACCAGTAAACCTGCTCAAGAGATCATCTACCAAGGGAACAGAATCTCATGCAAAGAAATGTTTCCCTTCAGTATTGCATTCCTAAGCTTTGTGCTCTCGGTACCAGCTCTCTCTAATTGGGAACTGGCATACACTGAGTGGAACATCTGGGCCTGGCTCCAGAAATGGAGGTGAAACTTGCAGGCAAGAACCAAGTCTTCCCAAATTGAGCTATTTGTCATACTAACAAAGGGTGTCAATTTTCTGTCATGTTTGTGGCAGAAGCCTCTACCTTCCTCTGAGCCACACTGTAGATAAAGAGGTTTGAAGTCCTTAGGGACACTTCAGTATCTGTTGGCCCTAATGGCAGTACTAGCTGCAACAACCTCATATTCAGCACCATGAGAGCTATTTCTGATATGTCAAATCAGAAAACATGGTTTTAAGAAGTGTACCAGGACTCCAGGAAGTAGGACGATGATGAACAGGAAGGTGTCATCTAAGTAAAGGACCCAAAGGGTACCAGGGTGCCTCCTGCTGAAGGATCTTTGGTATACTTTTCTCTGCAACTACTGTTGCTTTGCTCTTCCAGATATCGGTTTCAAACACATCACTTGAACTTCAGCCATGGGCTACAGATTGTTTGAATTGATGAGGGAAGGTTTTCATGAACTCTGTTAACAACAATGAACCAAATCATGTATTTGTTTAACAGTCACTCTTGGATGAGATGGAATGTTTTCCATTTCCTGTCTCTTGCCTATCTTCCTGTTTACAAACAGTGTTCAATGAAAAGAAAATATTGCTCAAAGGAAGGATTTAATTATAACTACTTTTTCATTGCCTTAGCTAGAGTGAAGTAAACTGCATTTTATGCTCTTATGTTGGGTACTAGTCCAGATACTTTGATATTATTCCAAAGTAATGGGTGGGTATTAAGGAAATTAGTATTGGTCTATACTGTTATAGAATGAAGCAAGATAATTTCAATTTAAATAATTACACAGATGATGAAGTTGCAAAACTGCATAATCCAGAAAAAAAATTTTGATCAAACAAACATTTTATTTGACCCATTATGAGACATTTCATTTACTTGTCATGAGATAAGACCTTTTAAATATAATATGCTCACTTTTAAAATGAACTGGTTTGAAAGAAAAACAGTTTCATTAACAATATCATAGAATCAGAAGCATAGAATCATTAAGGTTGGAAAACACCTCTAAGCTCATCTAGTCCAACCACCAACCCATCCCCACCATATCCACTAACCATGTCCCTCAGTTCCACATCCACACGGTTCTTGAATGCTTCCAGGGGCAGTGACTCCACCACCTTCCTGAGAAGCCTGTGCCAGTGCATCACCACTCCTTCTGAGAAGAAATTTTTCTTAAAATCCAGCCTGGTGTAACTTACAGCCATTACCTCTCATACTATCACTAGTTATCTTGAACTTTTCTGATTTTCTTACTCTAATCTTCACTTCTGTCCAGCACTATTCATTTAGTTGTACGCTGATTCATAGTCTGCTTCTCACTGAGGCACAGAGAAAATTAACTGTGCCAAAGAAGGGGTGCTGTGCAGCACATTATTCTGTCAAGCCTTGGGATCCATACACGTGACTTGATATCCAGCAGAGAGAGAAAACAATTTTTGTTCTGGATTTGATGCTGCTGGCTGAAGTTTCTAAGTAGCTTGAAGACTTCAGGCCCACATACGTTGTGCTGCTGCAGCACAGGTAATAGATTTGACAAGCTGATTCACCACCAGGTTGATTACTCCTAGTGGATAACAGCATGACCATCCCACAGCTGAAGCTGAGGAAAGCACTCATTGTGGATCCTTCTATGAGAAAGCTTTGTGTACGCAAAGAACCCTACACTCCCAAATGAAATGAAAGAAACTCACAACCAACATGCCATGTGTGGAATCAAAGACTAAAGACTCTTATCTGCCAACATGCAATCATATTAAATTCCAAAAAGCCCCTTTTTTTTTCTTCTTCCTATGCTGATTATGACCCAGAACAGGATCATCCCACAGATTTTGATCCATATATGGTGATGGACTGACTGGAAGAGCTTTCTGCAGTCTGCATGTTGCTGACATTTGATTCATGCCTGCTCAGGCATTTCACCAAGAGGAAGTCTTTTGGTTAATTTCTATTGTGATGTCTTGAGGGCATTTTCCTCTCTGTGATCTCACAACAAAACAGAGCCAAATATGTTTGGCATTTGGCTGGGAGGCCTCATGGAAACCTGTAAGTGAGAACTACATGAAGTTCTGCCAGTGAATCAGCAGGAGTGCTCTGTGTTGAGGCTATTGGTAAACAAATGCACATAAATATGCACGAACATTTAAATATATGCAAACATGGAGAGAAGTCAAATTATCTCTTTGTATCCCCAGAACCCTGTGCTTACTGTACTGTGATGCTGCTGGAGTTGCTACTGGACACATAACAGTGAGCTGGCAGATACAAGGAATGAACAGAAACTTGGGTGATGTTTGAAAATACTCTGGCTTCCATGGTTATACAGCCCTCAGCCTCAGCCTTAATGTTGTTCCAGAAATGCCAGGATTTTTAATTTGCTTTATCATTAAATAACTCCTGCCAATTTGCACACCAGCAGACTAGGACCCCCTGGCATGTGTTGCCTGGGTTTGTTTTGTATGGCCTTTGTATCCAGGCTTGGAGTAGGACACCGCCAGCAGAAATTAGAAGCTCTCAGTCCAGTCTCCAAAAATCCCCATCGTTACATCCACACTAAAGAGTTAACAGGTCATGGAGCTTTCCTGTAACGGATTTAGAAAAGCAGAAACCAGGGTTATTTACTGTTCCCACACTCCGCGCTCAGAGCAGTTTTAAATTGCTAGGTTAACTAGTCGTTTCTGAAAGAAATTTTCTGTGCCCCAATGTATTCTTTGTGGTTGAAGCAAAAATTACTTACAGACAGTGCAATGTTTCTTGCAAGGAAAGGCTTCAGCCAATGGAATATTTTAAAATTCAGCTGTGATATTGGTTAGCTGCTTCCTGGCTGAGGGTTAATTCAATCTATACTTTTCATGCAGACATTTTGAAGAAATGTCTCACTTGCTAAGAGGCATTGCAGTGGAGATATGATGCAAAGTAGAACATATTTTAAAATTGCCCCCGGTTCTAGTTACTGTTAATAGCACTGAGATGGAGTGTAAGCACACATCAAGCCAACTCCTGATGTCAATTACATCTATGTAAGCAAGATTAGAAATTGGCCCAAGTCTATAGGTTTGAACATGTCTGCCTTGAACTCTATTTTCAGGACAGTTAATGTTTTCTAGGAAAACAATGCACTTGTTAATTTTAACAGTTTTATCTCAGCACAGATTGGCACCAGTTCTAATACATTCCTAGCATTTGGCTTTATTTTACTGCTATATTTCCTGAGCATCACCACAACTCAAGAAGAGTAAGAAGAGATATTTCAATCAGCAAAATACAAGTTTAAAGATGGGGGGGGTGGGGGGGGGAGGAATAATGGGAAAAATGTAAACAACTGGCATTGGGCATGATTTTCATATTATGTGAATGACATATTTTCCTCTCTGGTAGGTCTGTATCAGATCTGTTTCTATCCCATCTGGTATTCAACATTCAGGCTGCTTATTATTAGATGTAGAAATCAATAACACATTTCAAACAGATCAATGCTATTAGAAAACCTGCCATCATGCAGGAGTAAAACAATCCAACAAGATAAGAATGAATTTATTTTCTCTGGCAGCTGTAATCTTCTCAGATACTCAAAGAACAATGTTTCTTTGACCTCTTGATTGACTGATGTACTTAAAGAAGAGAAACAACATTTGTCCTGCATTTGAAATATCTTAATACAAACCTGAATGTTTCCCAAGGAAAAATAGTTGGGACTGATATTACTAACGCCAGCAAAAGTCTCAGATGACTTAAAGCATCACTTGTACTTTTCCTTTGAGCCTGAGCAAGGGGCTTCTGTGCTGATCTTTAACAAATGCATCATAGTTGATGTGAATGTCACTAAGCTAACCCAAAATTCAGGCCAAAGATTTGGAAATACATGCCCTTACCAGACAAGATGAGAGTCTGCAGACCACTTTTAAAACAACAAAAAAAAAAAAGCAAGATTTCCTCGCAGAACATGAAGGTTCTTAAAAAACAGTGTGCAAGTGTTCTAGTCCAACCCAAGTCAACCAAGAGCAAGGAATTAACCAAGGAACATGAGTATACAGGAAAGCAAGTGAAAGATCTAATCACTAATGAGAAACATTTACTCCCTTGCTCATTGGATTGTGTGGTGATCTTCATTCACTTTTTCTTTTTTTTTTTAAAGTATTTTCTGTGCTATAATTCACAGCAGCTGGAACCATTTTATGTGTGCGCCCCTATGTGTATGTGCTGGACAAAAGCACATTACCAACTTGAAAAGGAAAAGGATGGGCATGGTTTTTGGAACTTGGCTATGAAAGGAATATGTAATGATATGAGAAAGATTAAGTAAGTGGGGGAGGCTGGGGGATCTTCCAGCCTCAAGGCTGCTGCAGTGTGGGTGGGCTCCGCAAGGGTCTCAGCACATCCTGTCCTACCAGTAATACGCCAACCCTGGTTACAGCTCTGCAGAGCAAGAGGGTGGATATGTTCACTGCAAAACTTCCTACATCCAAAATGTCTTTGGGCTGAGGCCTGGCCAGTGGCTTATATCTGTGCACAATATTTTCAATTTCTTTTACATAAACATAATGAGGCATAGTTTATCATGGTCCTGAAAGCCTTGGAGATGAGATATTGGGAAAAACAAACAAAGAGACACTTTGAGAGCTCTCTGAGCAGTAAATGATTCCTCTTGGCATGCTCTGACAGGCCATTTCATTTTAACTTTGCTGAATCAGCTTGATGGGGAAAGCTCAAAACTCGTTGCCAAGTCTCATGGCAATTTTTCTTCACCACTGTGGTCATAAACAGCTGTTGTTATCTTCTATACTGGGAACCAAATATTCCTTGGGGCAGGTTTGTAGGATGTGCAGATTGCTCCAAAATCAGGGAAAGGTTGAGGGTTAGAGGTTTACACAGGGGAAGAGAGCATTTTTGTTTCACATCGATCATACAAGTTCAATTAAAAGCTTACATGTGAAGGTGGCCTGTGTGACAACAAAACATGTCAGCATCTATGTTAAATGCAGCTCTCTGAGAGCTAGGCGGAGATGTGTGTCTCTGATTTTTATCTCATGAAATACCACAAGTGAGTGCAATATATATAAATTAACCATCTCCCTTCCACAAGGGTGCTGCAACACAAATCATCAGCTGGCTTCTATGGAAGGAGTTGCATCCGGGAGTCCAGTTCTCAGAGTGAGTTAGGAGAGTGTTACTCACAGCAGAAGCTACCAAGAGGATTCAGTGATGTTTCTCCAAAGGGCTACCACCAAAGACCCATTCCCACCCACAAAGGAAGGCAGAGGTTGTGTCCAAGGCCTTACTTCAGCCTTTTGCTGAGGAACATAGTATCACCACAAGCTAATGTTCCTTGGGACAGATTCAACATTTATTATGTTAACTGAAACAAGAAACAAAGATGCATCTGTTCAAGCATGATATTTTGAATTGCATACAGATATGCCCTATTCAGTATTCAGAAGAGTGTGTAAGTATTTACTCATGATAGTTCTGTTAATGTAATCAAACATGGTGCTTGCATTTCATAACATCTTCACATTGCTAAATGGCTCATTATAAACCTCAAGAAGTACAAGAGCCACAGCAAACACAGGTGAAAAGTTGTTTATAGTGGGATGTTCTTCTCATGATCACACATTAGATCTCTTGGGATAAATTACCCAAGAAAAATATATGTCCAAACATTTGACTGGAGAAGAACCTCATAACAAACTTCACATCCTTTCCTGCCTGCTGAGCTTTGGCAAAAGTCACCATCAGAAGTGTCTATGGCCTTCCTGCCCCCCACTGCAATGTTCATAGACTGAAAATCTGAGTATTGCTTAGTCCAGTTCTGCATCTGTCTGCTCTCATTGCAGCAGCTGCTCCTCTAAAGAGCCTTTCTGCATCCCTGCCCTGACCTGTCCTTGTCTGGAGATCAGGCAGCAAATGAGTGCGGGTCAGAGACACTCCTGAGGCACAGTCACCAGTGAGCTGAGTCTTTATGTATTCTCAGCGACAAAGAAAGTTTGACAGTCAAGGCATTAGAATGTGGGGCATCTTCCCCATTTGGTTTTCTGCATTCCAGGGTTTAGAGCAAGACAGAGCCCAGAGACAGTCCTGACAGCACCTTCACCCAACTGTGAGGGTCAAGTCTCAGTTGTGCTGAACCGTGCTGAACCCTGTCTGATTTTGCTGCACCCTGTAACATTACCTATTTATTTCCTTTCGCTGACAATGTAATTTTTCTTCTCAGAAGGTGTAAACACTCTGCCCTAACACCCTGACAATGGGCTCTCTCAGCTATGCTGTACTAAGAGACTATATGCAAATCTTTCGTAATACAAGGAGATGTCAGGGTATTAACTGGATCCTCCAAAATCTCTGTCGTATCCTCTTGTCCTGTGAGGTCCTGTAACCACTAACCCCCTGCACCTCCAATCAGGCCAGGCCTCCTTTGCAATTTATGTTAGCTGCTTAGTATCAGTTGTCCCCACATCCAGAAGAGCTGTTTCCTACAGAAAACCCGTAATGGGGATCATGGTTTCCGATTAATATATCCGTACATTCTTTATGCCTGAATGCATGCCATAATTTGTGAGTAACAACAAGGATGTGTTCTCCAAGGAAAGTAATACTTGACTAAATTGTTCTCTTGACGTAAACCTGTAATTTAAAAATTATATATATTTAGAGTGCAAGTCAAAACAGGAAGTGCATTCCCAAAGTGGATAAAGATATTTCTGAACCTAAATATCTAGTGATCAAAATTGCCATGAAATGTCTTCCCCGCCTAACAAAACCACCCCTTGCCAAATAAGCATGCTATTTACGGGAGAGTTTTCTGCCCAGGCGAGCTAGCTATCACTGCCTTTTTGAATGGTGAGACAGAGGAGTTTCGTAGTTACAGGCTGTTCAAAGAGCATTCTGACACGGGAAAGTAAAAGCATATCCATCAAAAGCAAAGGAAATGTGGCATCAAGAAAGCATTTATGAAAGACCAGATAAGAAAGAATGTATCTGGGAAAATCAATACAAATCACTGGCAGACAGCTGAATATCCAGTGGGAGATTCATCCAGCTGAACGCAGTTTTCTATCTTAGCTGACATCTATCAGCTCCCTCCACACTGCATCGGGAACCAGTCAGTCTGGGCAAGGGGGACTGAGCTGTGACACATCCTGGGTCCAAGCTGATGTCTGAAACTGGGGAGCGAGAAACATGCTCAGAAGCTGCTTGCAGACAGCCACGTGAGGAATACTGAAGTTAGGTGCTGTGACACTGCTGCAGCTGTGAATCTGAACATCAGGTGAAAGACATGAACGGGAAAATAAAACCTGAGTGGGGGGAAAAAGAGATTAAACAGTGTCAGGCATCAGCTGAAAGGAAGTGTTGCTGTGCTGACTCCCTTCCTCCACTTGGGGAGCAGCAGCCCATGCCCGAGCCCCATCCACTTCAGCAGGGAGGCGCTGTGCATGCGCAGTGACTGACATGGAGAGCTGCATGGATGGCTCCTCTCCATTACAGTTGCCTGCATGCAGCGTACGCCGCCAAATCAGAGTAGTCTATTTCTAGATTTCCAGATTCATAAAGTAGCAAAGCCAGTATCTGTACATGTAGGTCTACACACACACATATATATGTATATATGACATGTTTTATTTATAACTTAAGGTTTTGCTTAGAAACTCATACAGATGTTAGAACAAGACCTCATGAAACATGTTCCAGCAAAGAAGAGTAAGTATGGCATGACAGCAGTTAGATATGGCCACACCAGTTTTGCTAAAGCCCTAAATCCCAATGCAATTTCTGATTCACGATATTCAGATATGTAATAGCTGAAAGAGTGACTCAGAAGAGTCAGAGCTGTTGCCTCAGTGTTATTTCCATTATTTTGTGAGGCACAAATTAGTACAGAACTACAACCTGTAATTACATGGCAAATTCATATTATTATTGTACTTTTCCATGCAATTGCAAAACAGCAGATTCTTTCAGCTGCATTTCCACTAAAACCATTTAGTCCAGGCATTGTTTCATGACTACAGGTTGTTTTTTGGGTAGGTAGCGTGGAGAGTTCACCTCCTTTAAGACCCGAGCTCACCCTGGGCTTACCTTTATTTCTTCAGAGATCTGTCCAGTGCATATCAGACACATTTCTCTTGACAGAGACAACATATGGGAGATGACATGATCCGAGATCTGCCCTGGTAACTATTTCCCATAACTTCAGGATCATTGTGCTTTCCATTTTAGGCTAAAGGAATAGCATGATGAGAAGAAGCGAGTCATTTTACATTTGTCCATTTGCTCTCCAAAGCAGAGTTGCAAGAAATATTAAACATCCTGATCTGTTTACAGCTGCAGAGAAGATTTCAAAGATGCCCTGTGCTAACATCTGCTCTACCAGTTGGTTGTGCTCTAGTGAACAGGTTTAGCTGGGTGCTCTGTACTCTTGTGGCCATGGATACACCGACCAGTCTAAAAATCTCTTCCTTGCAGGACACAGCTTCTTTAGTTTAATTAATGTTTAACTGAGACCATGCTAGCGCTGTTAGAGTGCTCTATTTGTGCCAGCTTAAGGAAAATATCACCAGCCTCCTCAGTTACCACACTCTCCATGAAACACAGGGTTCAGTGTTCACTATCTCCTTTTGATATATGTTGTTGTCAGAAGAAGATGCGGTATTTGAAGTTTCCTGCCTTCCTAACTGATGTTACTCAACCAACTGTATGTAATTTAATTTTTTTTATTATTTTTTTAATGTAAGTCAACAGTATTTTGCTAACTGAAGTTACAGCATGTCTTCAGCATGCATCAGAAAGTAACCATTCAGGGGAATGCCAGAAAATAACAGAAAAGACTTCAGGCACTATATTTAGTTGGATTTCACTTTAAAAAGCTTACACCCTTGTCTGATGGTTTTACAGCCCCATTGCACAATAACCTGTTATTATGTGACTTTTTTACCATACTCACCTAAGGCAATATGAGCTCTTATAATTGAAGTGAAACACTGAAGCAGAGTTTTCTACCAACTACACCATTATGAGTGATACTGATCTACAGCATTCCATTTTTAGTTCCTTTGTAGGGGACAATAATAAAATATTCCTACTAGCTTGATTAATGTGTATCATGAAACAGAAAACCCAAAATCAAGGTCAAGAGTATGCGAGCATTTTAATTTCCCTGGTGCTAGCCCATAGTAAAACTCCTCAGGATATAGTCTCCTGGTCTCCTGCAAGTCATTATGTATTTAATTTTCTCCCTATAAAGTGCTTTTCTTGAATGCAAAGTCTGTGTACTCTAGAGGTAAATGCATTAAGATAAAAGGTTCATAGACTCTTTTTCTAAAGACATCTTAAAATGTCTTGTAAGCTTCCTTATGGAATTCCAAGGCAAACCCCAACCAGACTGTCTTCAAAAGAATTCCCAGTGCATTCTCTTTGCACAAAGGAAGGAAGGAAAATTAAAGTGGAGAGGGAGAGGAAAAGTGCAGTGAATGTTATGGCCCTGCAGATTGCTGGAGTCAGACACTTTGGACCCTTGGAGTGTAACAGACATGGTTAGTGGGCATGGTGGCGATGGGTCAGTGGTGGGACTAGATGATCTTAGTGGTCTTTTCCAACCTTAATGATTCTGTGATTCTATAAAAGATCTACTTGGCTGCACACTGCATGGGATTTTGCCTGTAGCTACATGTCTTGGCTTCCAGGGCCTTCAGAGCACCTTGCTCCTCTTGTTGCCGTGCTGCCAGCTCCCCCAACACAGCAAATCCCTAGCATGGTTTTGGGTGATCTGCTGCTCCCTCCCATCAGGGTGGAGCCTCCAGTAGAAAAAGCCCAAAGCTCACCCTTTCAAATCACTCCCTCACCAGCACAGCTATCCTAAAAATCGCATTGCTGTGCTGAGAATACTGGCTGACATGCTGCCCAAACCTGTCTTGCTGGTTTCTCTTGCTGCCTCTCAATCTCCATGTTTTATCTACTCATTATCCTGTGTTTTATTCCGTGGGCTCTTTGAGGAAGGGATGGCCTACACCTCCTGGAGCAATGAGGCCCAGGAAGAAGCACCCCAAAGTGCTGATGCTCTGGATGTCATAATAAATCTAAGTAGTCACATGAGGAAGTTTAAAATTTAGAATGTGGTAGGAAAGAGAAAGATGAGGTAGATAAAGGATACTGCAGCAACCAGCTTGTCTTGCAGCTTGGCTTTGTTTTGTACAGGATTTTTGTGAGACTGTAGGCAGCTCTGCCTGTGGAAGGGTTCACCAACCCCTCTGGTTTGGCAGGCTTGGTTACTCTGCAGTGCCCATAAAGTGGCAAAGGCATCCTTCCTAGACTTCCACTCTCTGCCAGGGAGTTCTTGAACTCCCAGGGGCTGGCTCCAGCTTCACGAAGGCTGCACTTCCCCTCCCAGCACCTATGGTATGAGCAGTTCTGCTGAAGTCCAGTAGAGATTCGGCATCTTCAGCCTCTGCCCAGCACCAAATCAGTCCAAACCAGCTGCTCTCCAGGCCCAAATGAGTTGTTGGTGATTTTCTGAGCTAAAAGGGAGATGAGCCACATTAGGAATACAAAGGGCTGAGGGCCTTCCTCTGAAGAACCAGGCTATCTTCTGTTGCCAGCCAGGAGACTGTGCTAGCCCCAGGCAGCCACAGCCTGGTGGCCCTGGCAGGGACAGGACAGCATGAAATGCAACAGTCTTCCTGGCAGCTGAACATGTGTGTGCTACAGACTGTGAGAAAATGACTCCGAAGTGACCTTTGTTTTACCTGCAGGTATACTGCCCTGCTCTGTGATCTTGTCAGATCTTGTCAAGCAATCAGCGCTAGGATAATCTCAGATGATAAAAGCCAGGGAAGACCTCACTGCTGGCGGAGGTTGTGCCTGTAGGATCACAAAAAAAAGGAACAATGAGGCACCAGCATCCTTTTTTTCTCCATTTTATGAAGAACTTTACAGGAGTCATTAACAAGGCATTACAGATGGCTTGCAAAGAGGCCCCACATCTGAGATCCTGCAGGAGAGAAACGTCTTGCTGAGGGCTGGGCTGAGCTAATTCACTTTATAAAAGCTGCTGTGTAGCCAGTTTCTCCCTTTTCCCCCCTTCTTTATTACCCTAACTTTAATGGAAAACAGTGTGCACTGCACTACAGAGTCTGCACTTGTTTTCCGAAAGAGATTTTAGGATGGCTTATTTAGCACTGTTTTTGCTGAGCCTCTCTATCTCTGCAATGGACTACTGATGCTGTGCAGTGACCTCTGGAGCTGTGACAGCTCAGCCCAGGGAGAAGGTTGGGAAGGTGGTGTGCCAGGTTGCACCTTCCTCCTACAGCCAGGGGATGTTCCAGGCAACGGGAGTAAAAGAGGGCTGGAACACAGACCCTGGAAGAGATGGGACATCACTGTTCCCTCTGAGCATCACCACGCTCGGTGCCAGCAAGGAGAGTATCTTTGCCCAAACTTTCTGCTAAGCCAAATTAAAACAAAAATAATCAATAGAGATCTATAAAGTAATAGCCACTGTGTGTGATGGTCGAGCACATCTGCTTGTGGAAAGAAGACCTGTAGGGATCCAACAGCCTTTCTGACACAAGGAGGGAGAAATCCAAGTCACCTCACTTAGTTTAGTTAATCTCCACTAACTGATGGAATAAAAGCCAAAGCCCTGAGCACCAAGGTACTCCAGATTCCAGGTGTTTTAAATAGTCTGGGTGGTTATAAAGCTATCCTGATCCTTCAATACTGAATCCAAACTGTTATTTTCTATTCAAGCTTGAATGTTTGGAATTCACTAGGTTAGGGTTAATTACAGAATAAAAGACAAGGAAATGTTTGTGAAACTAGGGAAGATACAGAACTGGATGTAAGTCTGAAACATCACATCCCAGCTCTGCCTCTGGAAACCTTTGTTCAGAAACCCTCAGTTCTCCAACACCCAGGGCAAAATGCCCTCAAGGTGAGCTCACATAGCCCATCTCTTCTTCCACCTGATACCTGAGAGCAGAGAAAAATGCACTCCAGTGGGAGGGGACCAAAGAAAGAGAGCGCAAATCAGATCATGGGATGATGCTTTGCTAATGAAGATGAAGGTGAAAGAAGGTCATTCATGTTTGTTGTGGATCCAGGCGTAAATGGGAGAAACAGTACACGTGACATTACCTTTGGAAACTGGGCAGAAGTGCTGAGGTTGAAAATGCTGGAAGCGAGTGTCTGTAAGGTACTCGTGTCAGATTTTCCTCCAGAAGCATTTCTAGTTAGTACTGCTTGGAAAATCAAATCATTCATTTAGTTTGTGCCATATTAGGTTAGCTGCTGTTCACATTGGCTGCTGGTGCTGTGCAGTGAGCTAGTTTCTGATTTCTCTCTGTATAAAACCCAAGGAAGGGACCAGCTTGTCAGATGCTGATGTCAGCCCTGGGGACACATTACAGCAGAGCAGGATCTGTTCCACAAGGCTTTTCTGCAGGATTCCCTGAGTGAGTTGCAAGAAATGAGCTTGCCAGCAAAAGCTGCTCTGTGCTGCTCAGTGTTCTCCAGCACTCAGCACTGCTTCTCCCATGTCCCTGCTTTTGCGGTGAAGTGGCTCAGCTGGGAACAGGCGGCTGTGGGTGTGCTCCCTCATTCTCCTCTCTCCTCCCTGCTGGAGGACCCACACCCAAAAAGGGGGACATATCTTCCCTCCCAGTCAGTTTTGCACAAGCATCTGTAGAAGTTTTGTTGTTTACGGGTGCCGACTGGTCACATTTCTAATGGTTGTGCAAGGAACTTCCCTTAGAATAAAGCCTGAGCTTCAGAGGGTTGGGGTGGGGTTCTTAGGTGTGAGCTGAAATAAGAATTTCCATAGCTATTTTGGATTTCCAAACCAGCCTTTCTGTTAATAAACATCCAAGCAGCTGAGAATGTGTCCTCCCTCCCTGCCTTCTCCCACGAGATGGTCCCGAGGCACCCGCTGGAAGACATTCTCAGCTCCTTCTCCTCTTCCCACTGCTCTTCTTGCATCACACAGCAATGACTGTGCGACAGCAGCTAAAAGTGGCTGGAAAAGCAGTGCCTGGCCTTTGGGAAAACAACCAACCCCAGGAGCTCCAGGGTGGAAGATGCTATTAGAGGTTTTCCTCTGGCCTCCTCTTGGCTCTGAAATGTTGAGATGGGATTTAAAGGCAAAGACGATTTTGCAGCATTTGTGGATAACAGCCTGCTCGAGATGCTTTCAGCTCCAGAGGGTCACTTTCTCACCTCTCCTTATTACTGCTTTCTCCACTGACTGGCCAGGCACCTTTTCTTGGGGAAGACCACCCGACTGCTTCACCTTGTTGATAGACAGATGAACAGATACCCTTCCAGATCCTGCCAGGATCCTGTCTGCACACCACTGCAGCTCCCACTGCCACAGGCTGGGAGCCCCTGTGCTCAGAAGGGGAAGGCGAGACACAAGGCACTGTGCTAACTATTCTTGGTGGTTCGGCCACATTTTTCACAATTAACTGCATGAAGAAAAAAGCCCAGGGATTTTCCACTGAGCACTGAAGTCTTGGTTTTGTGGGTGCTCAGGGAGCCAGCTGTCAGCTAATCAATCGAGGCATCTCTAAACATGGCTGTAGATAAACCAATTTTAGGTGTTGACATTTCACCTTTGACCTTTTCCTTATTAAAGTTACCCTAAATGAGGCCCCACAGGCCAGATCTGAATACTGCTGGCACTGGCTTTGGACACAGTGCATGCCATTTCACAGAAAAATGATCCCCATGAGGCAGGGCAGTGCTGCTCTCAGTGCTTTCACCTCTTGGTGGCCTTTGCAGTCTGTCCAAGTGTCTCCTGGGTGGCTCCTCAGCTCCAGACATCCTTTCTCCAGTGTCTCGGAACTTTCCTGGTCACAATCTTCTGAGTCAAATGAAAAGAGAGAGGTTTTCATCATGGGAGCTAAACCCTTTGATTATGGCTAAAAGCTTCTTTATTAATCACTTACCCATTTCAACTTTTTTTCAAAGGCAGAAAATGAAATGGGACAAGGCTCTAGAGACCAAAAAGCTCAAAGACAAGATCAGAAAACACATGCAGCTAAGAAAATCCCAATGAAAGAAGCACCTAGAGCTTTTATTTAGATGTGCAAATTTTTTTTTAGCAGCTCCTTTTGTGGACACTTACAGAGAAACTGAATCATGCAGAGACCTATGAGTGTGAGCAAATTATCAGTTTAGTAGATCAGAATGGGAACAGCAGTCAGTGAATAAAGGCTATATAGAGAAAGGCCAAAAGAAAATAAAGGAAAAAGAAAGCAGGCAACAAGAGCAGCAGTCTCCATCAAGAAGATGGAGCAAAAAGGTGAAATCCAGGATACAAACTCAAGGACATGGGGTTTTCATGTAGAAAGGAGAACAGCAGAGACTTTCAGAGACTTTGAATCAATCTGAGGTGATTTCCTTGGGAAGGAGTATGACGTCAGAATTTCCCCTTTGGTACCTGACATCTAAATGCCAACTCCAGCAAGACAGCTCAGGCTGGCAGAGCCCTGAGCATCCCCAGGTGAACCTACAGTGGAAAACTGGCTCTGCACATTTGAACACACCTGTAGCGACAAGGCTGCTCTGGCAGGCTTGTGTAGGCTGAAAGTCAGTGTGAAAACTCGGAGCGTGGAAGTGCTGACAGGATAAAGGCATCCTTGCAGCATTTGAACCCAGTCCAAGACTAACATGAATGAAAACCTCTGGAGAAGCTGTTCTTGTTGAATTGCAAGTTGCTTTTTCCCCCCTATTTAAATAAGGCCAAGCAGTTAAATTGAGATGATAAGCATCTAAACTGCTTATCTGAAGCTTATCAGAGAATTCTACCTTTCAAAAATAGTCATTCAGACTCTTACTTCATCAGGTTTTAGGAGGTAATGGATTTAAAGAAATGAAATGTGAAAAAAATCAATTTGAAGGTGCTTCATCTGCATGGCAATGAAATGTTCTCAAAAAAGGCGTTTACTTTTAATTAATAATAAAGCAAATGCAAACCACCACAGGCCACATTTGAGAAAATGCTCCAGTTCAAAGTGAGAAAAGACTTCTATTAAATGAAAGTGCTAGTGAGTACCATTAAATGAATGTCAACACAGCCATTAGAGCAATCTATCAACCAGCAAAAGAAAGCATAAAATTGCACAGGCAAGTTATGGGCATAACAGGGCTATGACTGTATTTTTGCACTTTGACTCCAGAAGAGAGAGGTCTCTCCACAACAAAAGGCAAGTGTCTCAAAGCAAGCCCCAACCCTAACTGGGAGGGGCTGGCTCCAACCTTGCACACTTTTGGAGATCCCTATTGCATGAGTTTAGCACTGTGCTCATCGCCAGCTTGGTTAATTCCTGTTCTGACATGGAATGCAGCATCGCTGTGCTTAGAGCTCATGCCTCCACTAATGCCTGCCCCTATCGAACACTGCTTCTTGTGAATCTGGCCATGGACAAGGTGCAGCAAAGAGCAAGGCTCCCTGATTCTGGGTCAGAGGGTGGGCTGCTTCCATGTCACCCCTCATTTCTCTTCTCCTTCCTGGAGCTAGAAGTTATTCCTCAGGTCTAGGGCTGCCTCTTCTTGAGTAGGGGAAAACCCATAGTGTATCATGGGTGCTGCTAGCAGCCAATACACACACAGCCATAAAACCAGCAGTTGCTGGACCAGTTTCCAACCCCATTGCCCACACGCCTACACTTCTAGCACCACAACCCACACTTGCTATCACTATAAATACAGCATTGCCATGAACAAAATGCAAAGGAAAAAAATTGAGAGGGTGCCTGAGTGCATCCCTCCCTCCAGGAGATGTTTAAATTTCTGTATTTAAGCTGCATAGAGAGAGAGAGAATGATGCTCATTCTCTTTTCTTACTGCTATGTGCTCCCCTTCCATTTGTAAGTTGAGATGATGGGAGCTGCTCTCTGGGAGGAGCAGGGAGTGTAGGCACTGCAGGAGGAAGTGCTGAACATAAGGGTGGCTAAATGGGAGCTCAGTGACCTCAGCTCTGTGTGAAATGATAGGAAAAACAAGGCTTATGTTCAGCTCCAGTGGGCTCGACAGCAATGGCATGAAGTCCTCTGAGTGGGCTAAATGGCTCCAGCCCCCAAAAAAGACAGTGGAATCGCTGAGATTGCAGTTAATTGGCACAGTGGGAAGCCTGCCTCTGCAAGGCAGCCCACGCTGTCCCTTTGTACAAAGCCTTTTCATCAGCTACAGGGGATGCGCTGCCAAGCATCCCAGCAAATGCCAGGGCTGTAATGTCATCTCAGGAAGCAGAGGAGCCTGAAGCCACCAGGACAGCCTCACTGCCCTCATGGTCCATGCTGCACAACCCTACCCTGTCTTTTCCCTCCCAGGACAATTCACCCCTGTTCCTCATGCTCCAGCCCCAAGACAACCCCAATGTCAGTGACAGCATGGGCAACACTTTCATCTGGGGAAGGACTCGGGTCTGTCCCATGACACCACATCTCATTTAATCATTTGTTCAGGATGCAGCCTGGCTGGGAGGGTGCAGTGTTACAGCAAACAACTGTGGAGCAAGACAGTGCAGTCACTATGCCCAGAGCAGCTTTCTGCACAGTTATCACACACATGCAGCTTTTCTCCATCTGCTGCATCATCAGTCTCAGCATGACTGCCAGCCTCTGAAAGGCCTCCTTGGTGGCTAAGTACAACAGGATCCATGGGAAGGTGACACCATTCTTGTGGGAAGCAGAACAGGAATGGAGCGATGCTGAGATTATTTCCAGCAGTAGAAAGGGAGTACAGGGCTGGCACAGCCAAACTGCAGCATGGAGTTCACCCAGTCACAAGATGGAAGTTACTTTGAAATTTGGCCTGGAACATGCTGCTGAGATGCTGACAGAGACTTGCCCACACCAGGAGTCATATCCATATCTCCATGATGCCTCTTCCACAAATGGGAAGTTTCCCAGGAAAATGAAATCTTGGTCAATTTTGTCATTGATATTCTCCACCTCTCAGTCATCAGAAACCCCCACAAACCACATGCTCTGTAGATATGGACTGCAAAATCTGGACATGTCAAGAAGGGGTTCTGGACTTTGTGTTACTCAAGAGAGACTGAGAGCAAAGTCGGACTCTCATGCGATGTTGAGGTATTGAGATGGGTGAACAAAACCACTGTTTTTTCCTCTTGTACATATTTGCCACGCCTAAGCACATCCATAGGTTTTCTGCAAGCTTGCTGTGTGTCATAAACACAGAGCAGGTTACTAATGCAGGGTCTTTTGTGACGGGACAAGGGGAAATGGTTTCAGCTAATAGAGAGGAGATTTAGATTGTACATAGGAAGTTTTTTACAATAAGGGTGATGAGGCACTGGCACAGGCTGCCCACAGAGGTGGTGGATGCCCCATCCTTGGAGTCATCCAAGGTCAGGCTGGATGGGGTTCTGAGCACCTGATCTAGCATAGGTGTCCCTGTTCATTGCAGGGGAGCTGGACCAGATGGCCTTTAAGGATCCCTTCCCTCTCAAATGATTCTATGATTCTGACATTCAGCTGTATGGCTGCAAACCGATCATACCCTGAAATAGGCTATGGAGAGAGCTCACCCACAAACAATATCCAATAGACAGCACAGGGGTCAAACTTCCCACTGAATTTTTCACTTCCTGGATTAACTTCTGCATGGGACAGAAGGAGCAGAAACTTGGCTGGGCCCCACTAGTGTGTTTGCTTGTATAACTGAGTTGTATGAGTGCACAGTCATGTGCATCCTCTATGTTCATATCAAAATGTCTGATTGATATACACAATGCCAACAAAGACGCTCCAGACAAATGAGAACAGTTTGGGGTTTCTGCTTTTTTTTTTTTTTTTTTTTTTGATCAGGCCTTTATGTGTAGAAGGTGTGGTTCCGTTTTTTTAGCAATTTTGTTCTCTGAAGGAACAATTTTACTCTTTTTGGTTTATTTTCTCAACTTTGAAACCTGAACCTAAGCTTCTTTTTTCCTAACTGTGCCTAGAAAATAAATGACTTAGAGCCAGACGCTGAGTTGGTATATCCATAGGAACGCTTCATTTTGTTTCCTAAACGCTACTTTTACTGACAGCCCACTCTGAGGCTGGGAACAGCACAGCAAGTTCAACCAGACTGCTTCCAGGGATCAAGCTGAAATTCATGGTTTCACAAGGCCAGCTGGTGAGACAGTTGTTCCCAAGGGAAGGAGCTCTGCTTCAGCTGCTCAATGAAGCTGGGAGCCCTGGGAAGGTGCCTGAGCAGCCTAGGAAAGAGCCAACATCCTGCAGGTGGGCCTACAGGCCCCCCCACCAAGCAGGCCAAGGCCTATAGCATCCAGTGGGGTGAGAGCTGGTGGGATCCAGGAGGGAGGAAGGCAACATCTGGGGCTGTAGCTGCCATGTATAAGTCATGGAACACTTCCATAAATGAGAGTACCAGCAGAGGTGTGCAGGAAATGGTAAGAGAAAAGGTCCCCACAGCAAAGCATAAGAGCCCTTGGTCTGGCTCTGTTGTTTTGCAGCATTCTCACAACACTTTGTATTTTGAGCTCAGCCTTGCAAGCTTCAAGGCACATCAACAAGTTCAAGCATGAACCTAATTCAAGCTCTGTATAAAACTCATACTTGACAACTTTAATTATTAGGCTGATGCGTCATATTTACATTAATCTGAGAACTACTTAGATTCAATTACAATAATTCTTCCATATATTCATTCCAAGAGATTTCAATGACATAGCAGATAGCATATATAATCAAAGCTGAGCTAAAAAAACAGGTTTACTTTCTACTGACAAATTTTTCCTGTGTCTGGGTGCTGACTACAGCATCCTGTTCATGTTCTTGCATCATAGAATCAGAAAATCAGAGAGTCATAGAATCATATACTCAATCATAGAATCATAGAATAGCTTAGATTGGAGGGGACCTTAAAGATCATCTAGTTTCAACCCCCCTGCCATGGGCAGGGCTGCCACTCACCAGGTCAGGCTGCCCAGGGCCCCATCCAACCTGGCCTTGAACGCCTCCAGGGATGGGAAATCCACAGCTTCTCTGGGCAGCCTGCACCAGTGTCTCACCACCTTCTGAGTAAAAAAAATTATTCCAAACATCTAACCTAAATCTCCCTTCTTTTGGTTTAAATCCATTCCCCCTTGTCCTGTCACTATCAGACCATATAAAATGTCAGTCCCCCTTCTGCTTGTAAGCTCTGTTCTAGTATTGGAAGGACACAGTGAGGTCTCTCTGGAGCCTCCTCTCTTCCAAACTGAATAAGCCCAACTCCCTCAACTTTTCTCTGTAGGAGAGGTGCTCCAGCCCTTTGACCATCTTCATGGCCTCCTCTGGACCCTCTCCAAAAGCTCCGCATCTTTCCTTTACTGGGGGTGTCAATATGTCTAACATTGTATCAGCATTTTGAACAGATGTGAGCCAAAGGGCAGGGACTGGAAGGTCCACAAGCTTTGCCTGTGCTCCCAGGAATAAATCACAGCCCCTGCAGTGGGTAATCTGTGTCCAACTTGGCATATATTTTTGCAGTACCTGTGTCCCCCAAAGTGGGGAATCTGCTTCTCCCCTTCCCTCACCAGCACCCGAGGACAGTATTCCCATGCTCATGAGTGCAGAGCAAAAGTTCCTGCCCAGATGTTCACCACCCTGATGTTTGGGTTTCTTCCACTTGATTGATGTAGACAGTTGAGATGTATGGCAAGGAACTACTCTTCTCCCAGGCACTGGAGATGAGGACATACCACGAACAAACTACAGAATCATAAATGCTGGAAAAGACCTGTAAGATCATCTAACCCAACCATCACCCATCACCAATATTGCCCACTAAACCATGTTCCTTAATACCACATCTACATGTTTCTTGAACAGCTCCAGCGACAGTGACTCTACCACCTCCCTGGGCAGCCTGTTCCAATACCTGACCACTCTTTCAGAGAACAAGTTTTTCCTAATATCCAAATCTTACAGTCCAAGTTCTATTTAAAGCCCTATGTCCTCCAAAAACTCCTCAGTATGTTGTGGTGGGACAACTGCAGAAGGGAATTCTGTGTGAACATAAATTTCAATCTCAAGGTAGGAGATAAGCAAATAAATTAAGGCTTCTTCAAAACCCAGCAAAAATACTGCAATTGTGTAACTACTCTGTAAGATGCAGTGGTGGAAATTAGCTTCCTAAGCAGTCACCTGCCTTGAGGAACATCTTGATTTAAAGCGAAGCAAGATGTACAGTTCTGAAAATCACTGTATTTCATCATTTATTTCCATGCCCCTTACTCTCGCCAGAACTCTTTTTTGAATTGAGCTGACCAAGCCCATACTACCAGTGCACTGCAAACCCCGTCTCCCTGCAGAGTGGGGGACAGCGTGTCCTGAAAGGAGCAAACACCCCACTTTGCGCCCACTGCCATCCCGCTGCAGTGGGGTGTTTGCTCCACTCGAGGGAGCTCCTGCTTTTGAGTAGCTGAACTTCAACCCTCGCAGCATCTCCCTTTGGGCGACAAGCCCCCAGTGCCACGGGAAGAGGCTGAACCCTAGCGAGGTGCTGTGCCAGAGTTGGGCTGCTCCTGGCCTTGCTAAGGTCGGGTTTGAGCCCCGGCTGCTGCCACACGTTCGCCTTTGGCTCACTCCCACGTGTCCCAGGTGAAGGAGTGGATCACAGGACATGCAGGAAGGGGCAGGCTGATAAGGCTGAGGAGATGACAGAAGTTTAAAAGTAGATTTCAGGAAGAAGACCTGCCTTTCTTGTGGCTTTATAAGCAGTCCTTGGTCTTACTGTGCCCTGCTCTGGGACTTGGCACAGCAGTCTGCATTTTCCTACGGAATCAGTCTTTCGAGGAAGTTGACTGCTTGTAAAGGGAATGACCGAGGAGATCATTTTGCTCATGAAAAAATCCTTATCTCACATGTTCATGCCTCATAATATCAAGGCAAAGCCAGGGCCCAGTCATGTGCTTAGGAAGCATCTGCAGCTTTGTCAGGACAAGAGGGAAGGTCTCCGTGGGGAAAGAGCTGCTCTTTGCACTCTCGGTCGGCAGGGACTCCCAGAAGTGCAGATGCTTTTGGAGAAGGCCAAAGGGCAAGATTCATCCTCGGTTCCAGCAGAGACAGTTACACCTGATTCATCCTGTCTTCAGCCACTCCCTGCCTTGTCTCCTGAACACCAGGCACACCAAGGCGTTCCCCAGCCAGGGTCAGGTGTCAGAGACAGATCTGCATAAAATTCAGCTTCGCCAGTGAGCTGGTGTGAGTCAGAGGGTTTGGGAACCGCTCCAAGCTATTGGAAAAAAACATCTCCCAAATTAGCTGGGGTGGCTCCCAAGCGAATCCACCTCCGCAGGGAAGGAGGTGATCTAATGAAAGCGTGCGGTCAGAAATCAAAAGAGCCTGGAAAGCATTCCAAGCTGCATAATAAGATTTCACATTTCATATCTTCAAAGCATTAAGTGAACATTATCTAATTAATCCTCACAACACTCCTCAGAGATATTATCCCTATTTTACAGACGGAGAAACCAAGGCGCAAAACTAAGTCACTTGCCTGGGGCAGGAGAAGGGAGTGTCAGGGCTGGGATTAGAGTCCAGGAGTTCCTGGCGCCCAACTTTTTCCTCAGACTACTGGGTCATGTGTCTTCCCTGCAGGGAAGATAATAATGAGCCCATAATTACCCATACAAATTCCCAGTGACCAGGCTAACTTGTCTGTATAAAGCTATTAGTAATTCCAATAAACACGCCCACAATTTAGCTGCCTCTCCATGAACAACCAGGACTCTCCCAGCAGTAGGAAGACAGACCCAAAATAAAGGTTCTTCCTTTCCAGAGCAAATCTAATCTCTGACCCGTTCCATGGGCCAGTGGAGAACATTTTCCCACTTGTAAATCCCTGGTGTCCATCCATGCATGGTATGAGCACTGTGGTAGGTGTGGTGGAAAGGCAAGTTTTGTGGGAAAAGGGAACAGAGGTACTAAAAATGGACGAGCTCTTTGGGCTCACATGCCCTGTTCCAAGCCTGGCACAACAACAGAAACTTTGTGCTTCATACAGGCTGAGAACAGCTCCTTGTCATCAAATGCATTGGTGAGCTCAATCAACCGGTCTCATAAAATAAATGACCCCTTCCACATTGTCTGCACAATCCCCAGAACTGGCTCTGTGCATACTCACTGCAGTGTCAGCAGAAAAATCATGGCAACCAAAGTGCCCACACCTTCAGCTCATTCCCCTCTTGCCCAGGAGCTGTTGCCTCCCTGTTGCTTGAGCTCCTGTATACGTCAGCTCTGAGGCACCAGGTGTGCCTGGTTCTCAGTCTGCTCTTATAACAAAATGAGCTTCTGTGATTATGCCGTATATGTGAGTGTGTGCTCCTGTGCCTTCACTCTGTGATGCTGCATTCACCTTTCTACCACTATCTTCTGAGCTCAGATGAAGCAGTCTTCCTGGGAGGGGACTGAGGCATCAGGTGCCTGAAGTCTTCTGTCATGCAATGTTCATCTGTTGCCATCCTGGCAGTGGTGCCTTTCCACAAAGCCTTCATTGTTTCTTCTCAAACCCTACTTGTTGTAACACCAGATCGTTGTGTGGGTCGGACTGCTCAGAGCAATGTCATTGATGCTCCAAGAACTAGTAGCTAATACAGGTTTTGGTGCTTGAGAGGTCTACAGTGCTGCCTGGATGTAGGGTGGCCTTTGGAACAGGCAGGGACAAGGCTCCATCTGCTCCACCGGGCTCAGGGGACTCAGGCTCACCACCTCAGAGCACTATTATTGCTGTGATGAGGATTTATCTGAGCACCTCTTCTATAGGCATCTGGCCGTTCTGTCCCAGCCAGGCTATACTTATGGCTCATGAAGGTTTGCTTCTGCTCATCAGCCAGGCATCACCCCCAGAGATGCTACCATGCAGCTGAAGCACTGCTTATGATTTCTCCTGGTTCACAGTGCCACCCAGGACCACATCTGTTCCTGGTTCACACTGCCACCCAGGACCACATGTTACATTTCAGCAGGTTTCAAAACCAGGCTAGGCCAGCAGCAGAGTTGTGCTCCAGTTAAAGTTGTGGAGGCTGAGGGCTGTCCCACACTGTTGCTCTTAGAATCATAAAATCACCAAGATTGGAAAAGACCTACAAGACCATCCAGTCCAACAGTCCGCCTATCACTAATAGTTCTCACAAAACCATGTCCCTCAACACAATGTCTAAATGTTCCTTGAACACCTCCAGGGTTGATGACTCCACCACCTCCCTGGGCAGCCCATTCCAGTGCCTGACCTCTCTTTTGGAGAAGTAGTATTTCCTAACATCCAGCCTGAATCTCCCCTGGCACAACTTGAGGCCATACTTGCTCAACTTGCTCCTTATAGGAGCACAGTGAGAGCTCAGGAGGCAGAAAGAAAGCAAAGAGCAATGCTTGGATGCCAGAGATGGCCACCATATACCTATAGAGTAACTGCAAAGAGCCTCTCTTCCCCAGAGTCCCCCAACATACACCCCTCCACGCCAGACACCCTATCTCCAGCATCCATGCAATAACCCAAGGTCCCCCTCCTCCATATGACACCAGTCCCCCAACCTTGCAGAGCTCCAGTTTGTCCCAGAATCCTGTCAATGTCTGCTGTCCCCACCCAAGAGCATTGCCTTTTGGGACTCCAGGGATTAGTAGGGGCTAAGAAGAAGGGACAGCCCTTGGGGAGACACACAACTCTTCCCAAGCCTAGCAGAACTGACTGCTGAATGACGGAAGAGGGGCAGCTTGTCACTTAGGGCCATATTTCTCAGAACTTGATCAAAACCTGCTATGGTCCCAGGCTTTTAGTGCACCCAGTTGAGGAGTCTAATTGTAACAGCTCTGCTTTCAAAGTGCAGAGCAGTGGTTTCTGCTGGGGGCTAAGTGCTTTGGACAGAGAACTGCTTCAGTGCCATGCTGAAATGAGAGATGTTGCTCTTTGGAAAGTCTGGCTTTTCCTTTATTTTTCATTCTTCCTTTGATTTGTATAACTGCTTTTATTTGAATATCCAGAATAATCATTAAAAGAAATTAAAGCCACATTTTGTTTACAAAAATACTTTGATGCAATTTAAAAAAAATAATTATGGTAAACGTCCACATACACATTTGAGCTAACTTTTACATTTATGAGCAGACTTACTCTTGTAAGGATTTGAAATGCCTCTTCCTCATTTCTTTGATCTAAGGACCAAGAACTCCTGTGCAATAACGTGTGTGATCAAGATATCAAGTCATAGAGATGTTTTCAGTGTAATAGTTACCAGAAGTTCAGAAGAGTTTCTTGTGTGCTCATCTCCTTCAGAGCTATAACAATAAAAACATACAAAACATGTATATGTATTTGTAGATCACTCCCCATAAATGCAGGCTCTTTTTTGAAGGCTGACAATAAATGCTGACAAACAGGAATTACATAATTCCATGAATACCACTAGCAATAACAATAAAAAACTTTTCTTTTTCTGTGAGTGATAGGATTTAGTGACATGAAGCAGTAGTATATGAACTGGCATGTTAGAGGCTCACTGGAGACTGACAGCTGTAAGCATTGCAGGTCACTGTATTTAAAAAAATAGGCATAAATGCAAAGATATCATTAAAGAAAGAAATGAATTAAAGGTTGAGACTATCTTCACATCTTATTCATTGTCTGAAAACTGCTGAAGCACGGACTGATCAACACCTCCCAAATTCAATAAACTCAATATAGCAAGGGTCAGATCCTTGGGATCTGGGCCCACCGTCTCAAGTTACCCATTTTGCCTTATATTCCCCAGCTTACGCAGCATGTGTTTTGTGAAATGCCTTCATATGCTTACCACATGAGAAGTGGCTTCCAGTAATCAATGCAACCACTTTCCCACCTATCGCTTGCTAGATGCAGTCTAGCAGACTTTTCACTCAACATGCTCAAGAATGGACATGAAGAGACCCTGGGCTTGCAAAGGGAAACTCAAATATTTCCTTAGGATATTGTGCAGTAACAAGGAAATACACGTGGAGTCGATCACCCCGACTCCAGATGCTGCTACTGTTTGGCATCTGCTTCTGCTGTTTCTAATTTTGTTTTTCCCGAAGCTGAGTTTCTGTACCTTTTGGTGTCTGCGGCTCCCAGGTGTTGGCACACAGACAAGGAATACAGGAGGAGGTGACCTGGTGGTACTTTCATGCCAAATAACACAAAAAGATTAGAAAAGAAACAAACCCAACCCAACCCAACCCCCAGCCTCCTACGCTGGAGCCATGAGCTGATCTGTTCTGGTTCCTAAACAGGGACACTTCTGAGTGTCTTGGCCATGGCAATATGGAGAAATGAGACTCAGTTGCCAAGGGCTGATAGGAGGACCACTCCCAGAGAGTCTAAAAGCAAGATACTCTGGTGAAGGATTGCAGTTCTCGTTGCTAAAGCAGTGAGTGACCCCCAGGCAAAGAGGAAGCTTTTCCTCCTCCTCTGCTGCAGCAAAACACTGCAACGTACCGCTGCAAGCAGAACACGGAGTTGCAATATTATGTGAAATGCTGTTGCATTTCTAACATGACTAAGGATTGAAAATGGGAAGTGTCAACAAACGGTCATGGATGTAAAATCTTTCGTTCATGCTAAATTTCCAAATTCAGCAATTCCTCAGTACCATTTTATTAAAAAATCTGCGTTTTCCATCTCTGGAGGTGTTAGCACCTGGCACCTGGAAACTGGCCTGGCAATGAGCATCGATGCAGATGTTCTCCTAATATTTCAACTACTTAAGCCTCTCAGGACAGAAAACGTGAAAGGAAAAAGTTTCTCTAGAGGAAACCCATTGAAATCTAGGGAAGTTGAACAAGCAAATGCCATACAAAAAGGAAACAGTCACTCTTGAAAACAGGATGATTCTCAAACTTTGAAAGCCCAGCAGCAAGGTGTCATGGTTTTATGATTTTCAGTTATTGGTACTCCACATCATAACATCATGTAGTGTATGTACCTGGTTCTCAGAGGAGAAGGACTACTACATTCCCCACGGTACTTTGCTCCTCTGTTACCATTTTTCAGCCGGAGGGAAAAGATAAAAGCTCACAGTATAAAAACTTGCAGATCACGAGACCTCGTTCCTTTTTCCGCCGTCTCTTGTCTTGGCAGCACCTCTCTCTCCAGCCATCTTATCATCAGTAGTAGAGTAAGGCCTACCTTGATTCTGGGACATTCTCTCTCTCTGTATTGGATTTATCAGCTTAAATTGTAATTATATTGTATTATAGTGTATTGTTTTGCATTCCGATATTTTATTTAGTAAATTAGTTTGTTTCTCCTCAGATTGTTGCCACTGTTCTTTGCTCTCAGGGCCATCTCCTTACCATTTTTCCCCTTTTCCCTTTTCCCAGGGCGTGGGCCCGTGGATCCCCCGTCCCCTTCATCACGGAACTGGGCCGAACGCCCGTAAACCGTTGACACAAGGTTAAACTCTTCAGCCTTATATTTTCTGAGCATCATCTGAGCTGTGTGTATGCTTGGAATGCCAAGTGATGCAAAACCAAATTACTTTACATGTCCCATGACCTAATCTGCAGGGACAAGTCCTTCCTCAGCTGACGTGGTCTCAGCTGACATGGGAACACGGTGAGCTCTAGTAACATGACGGTCCAAAGCCCGTAAGGAGCTCCTTGTGGTTCTCCTTTCACTTCAGTGGATTTTGGCTTGGGCACTTGCTGGACTGTTGTGCCTACGCAGTGCTTTTGACACAGAGACATAATTTTCCCTTTGCATTTAGTGTAGTGCAGGAAGAAAGCCTCAACACATGAACACAATGTTTTTTGCTGTTTCCCATTTTCAGATGCTCTGTGGCTGGTTGGGAAACAAAATAAAACCTCACAAAATTTTTCACCAAACACTTTTGCTCCTCAGCAGCAATTCTCCTTCCAGCAGCCCGTTTACCCAAAGCCATCCTTCGACACGTATGAAGTCTCCCTTCCTCCTGCCAACCCACAGGGAATTTCACGGGCAATTACTTGTTGCCACTATCTTGAGCCTAGAACTCATAGAAAGATTTATTTCTGAGCAAACATCGGAAAGCTTCACCAATTGTGTCTAAATATTTATATTCATGCCTACATGGTAAAAGATTGCATCTAGTATAAATGAAAGGTGTACAGACAAATAAAGGAAGCCACGGTGACAAAGGAAAGTGATGAAAGCAGCCGATCAGTTGGAAGGTTAAACAAATGGTTCCTGAGTTGTGAGCTGCATTCCTGCTCAGATCATAAGACTGTAACTGCATTGTTAACATGGCTGTCATTTTGCACGGTCTGCAGGGAGGTATTCTGCACAGTGCATCTTTCATAATTAAAAGGAAAATGATTGTCTCTTTTCCAAGTCAAATAAACCTTGTTTATCTGGAGAGGTACAGGGAGTAAGCGCGGTGAGCTGCTCCAAGAGACAATTTTGAAACTTTAGATCCAGAGGAGTCTGAAAGTCTGAGCTGGGGACAAAGGACTCATCTGCAGCTTCCCATAAAAGGCCCTGGCACAGAAGGCTGTTGGGATCCTGGCTGTGAACACTTGGGGCATGTTGAAAGCCCAAAAACAATAGACCTGGCCCAGCACCGGAGAGCCAGAGGGCACTCAGGCAAACCCGCAGTACTGGATCTCAGTGGATGCGAGTGGAGAGGATGGAAGGCAACATGAGCTATCCCCACCTGCTGCCCTGCTGGCACATCTCTGCTTGCGCAGCCTCCGTGCTCACCCCTGAGGAGCTCTTTGGAGATACGAGAGGTTGTATTTTTTGTCTCTTCTGGTGGCCACAGAGAGAGGATGCAAGATCTGGCTGGATTTTGCAGTCAGTCTCCGTGCGCTCAGATGGAGGTCTCCCCTGGGCCCTTGCTACTCTACCACATAGTACGCCTTGCTCTGCTGACCATGATCAAGGATAGAAAAAGCTCCGAGCAACATTTTTGTCCCCGAGAAGTCTCGCAATTACAAAGATGAGTCTTAAAAGTGGTGCTTCTGGTGATACACTTGATCTCCCTTCTTTCATGTGCTGGACTCCAGCAGTAAGTCAGTAATTGTGGCCACTCACACAGTAAGCGTGGCAGGTTCACAATGCCAAGTGGCAACGAGCGGCAAGGTTTGTGGCTGGATTTAGGCTAAGTCACTGGCAAATTCCAGTGCTGACTCCACTGGCAGGTCTTCAGAGACAGCCTCTGGGGCTGTTTTGGATTCAGGCAATTGCTGGTTTGGCCTCTCTTGCATGCCTTCTTGGACATGACTCCCCTTTGTCTTTCTCTCTGTGACATGTATCCCCTCTGGAACAATTAGGACCTTCACAAGCTCTTTGTTTCTAACTTGGGGCAGTTTAGCACAAAGTATATTTATGCTAATTGCATACTGAAAGTGCACTGGGCTCGGCTTGACTTTCACTCGCAGGACTTTTAAGAAGCTATTTGTCATTGCTGTTGTTACACAGTTGGAACTAGATGATCTTAGTGGTCTTCCCCAACCTTAATGATTCTATGATTTTAAGGTGATGGCAGCAGAAGACTAAGCATGGTTTGCAAAAACTGCCCCCAGAAACAGGCTATAGAACCTGGGTTTCTGGCCTCAGTGATCTCCCAGCTACTGCTTAGTGACAGAAGAGCTGGTGAATCCAAGCCTTCAAGCTCTGGCACCTACAGCACACCAATGTCCCATATGTGTCTGTGCGCCAGAAACTGTAAAGGCTTTGTAGTCAGCTCTGGTCTTCTGCTGTGTTTGGGGTAGAAGCTAAACCACCTGTACTTGCACGATCGCTCCCTGTGGGGTCTGATGGGCTGGAGTGGGATGACACGAAGGGGACATGCTGTCCCTAAGCTTAACTTAACTCAGTATCTGCAAGCTTTGCTCATGCTGGCTGATATGCTTCCAGAACTTCCAAGAGTGCCGGAAGGAGCAGAAAATGGCACTAGGATGGCCCTTTATGCCTTGGGATTTCCCGTCAGTGGGCAAGTCTGTGGTTACATGGTTTCCTGTTTGCTTTACTCCCCAAAAAGATGCAGTCAGCATCCAGCCCAAATATTCCAGAGGTATTGCATTCATTTCTCTTTTAGCTTAGACTATTTCAATTTCCCAAGCCACATTCAGCCTCATGAAAAGAAAAAAAAAAGGCACCTTGTAGCCCGAAAGGACTCGTTTGTTTGAAAAACTGAGTGGCAAAGGGTGTGTGCTGCTGGATTTATGGCTGTGGAGGTAACGCACAAGGGCTGCCCTGCGCTTTGATAGCTTAGCACTTCTCTGATGTGTGAATGAAGTCCAGCAGGCCCGGGACCACGTTAATCTCCCAGTTTTGATCTCTGTCTGTAATGAAACGCCGGCAGCCTGTACTTCAAAGCCTGCACTGATACAGATAATCTTGTGAAAGGCTCTCTGCATTTCCAGCCAGCTTGTATCGGGGATTACAGCAACAACGGGAGGAGATGATGGAAGAGGAGATGCTTGTTTGATGGCACTCTTTCAGTTTCTTTCTCATATTCCTTTTGTTTTCAATTATGCTGGGAGTCCCCTACTTCCAGTCCAGACAGAGCTGTGTCTGTAGGGCAAGTGGGTAGCTGGGATGATCTATGAAAGCCCAGCCGTACAACACTGGGGCAGCGGATGCAGCACAGCCCTACAGCATTACAGCTGGAACGTGGACAGGGCAGCCTTAGAAACTGCATGGGCAGTGAAATGTAGCATTCCAGGCTTGCGAGGTTCTTTCTTTCTCAAAACTGTTGCAGGGAAGTAGGGGAGAGGGTAAAGATGACAGGAGACCACAGGCTTTGAGAAGCATGTTATAAAGCAAAGTGAGCATTAGTTCCACATACACAATTATGCTTTATGTTGAAAGCATATAATTTTCAAGGCGTGTCTGACCAGGAAGCAGAACTGAAATATTTTTATGTTGACGAACCCTACTGATCTAAGAGAAAAACAGTAAAAAAGAAACAATTGTAAATGTTTGTCTTGCTTCCTTCTCTGTCAAGAGCATTTATAGAAAATCAGAGCAAAAAATAGACTGTGAATTTAATTGGAATAAATAAAGGTTAACACCCAGGACCTCGGCACCAACCACCTTGCTCTCAGAACTCTTGTTGAAGGATGCTCAAACATATATTTAAGCACAGTTCAATAAAAATTTTCCAGACCTAAAAAGGCATAATGTGATATTGGGTCTGTATTGTTGTTTGTCTCACAAGGATGGCAGCACTGACTGCAGGGTGATGAGAGAAATCAAAGAGGAAGCAAGAGCAGAAAAGTGGTTGTGCTGAACAAATTTAGTTACTCTGATGTTCTTAAAGCATCATCCAAGAAGCTTTAAGCAAATGGGAATGTTACATCCCACTGAGTTAGATGTAAAAACATAACTAGGCCTTAGGTACCAGCTTCCTGAAGGCATCAAAGCCACTTCTGAACATTACTTCAACATACAGGGATCAAAATGTCTGGCAGAAGACTGTAGGGTTACCTTGATGCTCAGGGTCTAAATGCAGTGCTCAGGGAGGACAAGAAAAAGTCAGTGAATTCTTGGTGCCCGCAGCCACTTGTGGCAGAGACTGGGAGATGCCCACACAGGAAACTTCTGGAAGAGGATTTGAGAAGGATGTCCCCAAAACTAGGGGGTTTACATGGAAGAAGCTATGATAGATATAATCTACCTGTGAAAAGTCAGCATGGCATCCAGAAATCCTGTTTCCAATCTCTTGCAGTAGGTAACAAACATAGTGACTAAGGTTATCTAGTAGTCTCTCCTCACAGACATCTTAGGGAAACTGAGGATCCAGGGAAGGGGAAGCATCCTGGCAAGGGGACTTGGCTGAAAGGAGCAGGAGAAATGGCCAGTTCACTCAGTGGAGGAAAGAGACCCATGGAAATTTCAGGGATCTGCACTGAGGTCTGTTCTCTTCAGATTGCTCATAAATAACGTGGAAAGGGCACTAGCAGTGAGGGACAAAGGTCACACATGATACAAAGTTGTTTAAAGTAGTAAGGGCAGCTTGTGACAAATGGTGAAAGGATCTTACGTGACTGAATGAAATGTCAGGTAAAGTTTAACATAGCTAAAGATAAAGCAATAACATACCCAGAAAGCGAGCCATAGTTTCATGTCAGATTTTGGTCCTCGAGCTGACCATTTCCTAATGAGGATCAAAGTTTTGGGATTAGACAGTTCCATAAGCACACAACTGCAATGCTTATTAGCAAAAGGCCTTCAGGAAAGAAATAGAAGCATAAAGTAAATAGAAAAAATAATTATGCCATTGTAATGTTTCACCCACACCATTTTACTCAATAATTTTTCAGCTAAATGCATCAACAGAAAGCAAAGTTTTGGACCAACCTCCATTCAAGAAACATCTACAGAGCTCTTTAGGCTGGAAAACAGCATTAGAGAGTTATGACAGAAGTCTACAAAATCATGAGCAGTGAGGAAATGAAGGACAGGGCTCACTGTCTTATCTCATATGGAAACCAGAGGTCATCAAATGAAGCTAGTAGTAGACAGGTTCAAAGCAAAGCAAAAGACCTAATTTTCTTTATCTTGGACAGCAAAGCTGCGGAACTCCTTGCAGAAGAATGCATAGGACAGAAGGAGTTATCACAGGTTCAAGGGAAGTCTGGACAAGTACTTGGAAGAAAATTCATTGCAAGTCACTTGACAAATCACAGTGGGTTCAGAAAATCATCTGACATTAATCAGAGGCTAAAAGCTGATGGTGGGGGGGGGGGGAACTGCCATATTTGCTTGTCTCTTTCATCCCCTTTGCAAGCCATTTACAACTGCTATTGGAGACAAAATAACAGGCTAGGGAGACGCAGTCTGACCCTGGTGTGGTGTGTTCCTAACACTGAGTTCCACTGAGTTTGTTCTCCCCTAGTCAATTCAACACTTCTAATGAGATCTCTGCTCCTTCTGTTTGACCTTCCTAAATCTAAGAACCCTTTGAAAAGAGATTATTCTCACTATGCCCATTTTCCAGAGGAGAAAGTGAGTCTATAGCCGTCCCAAAGTCACACCTTGACTGAATGCGGGAAGAGCCCCATCCCTCTGCTCCTCTCCTGCTCCACAGACCTGTCTGCCTTTTAGCCCCTTATTTGTGTGGTCCTTCAGGACCTATGGGGAGGAGTGAAACCATAACACTATTAACAGCTGAGAGCCTATGGGGCCAGGAGGAAACATGGACAAGGGGGACATGAAGCGAGGGTGCCTGTGTGAAGGAACAATGATACATAGCTGATACAGAGCAGCTGGGTTACTGCTTCTGTCTCACACCACATACTTGTGGCAAAGTTAATGTTTAAGGCATGGCATGTCTGGAGCTGTATTGCACAAACTAGCTAGGGATTTTAAAACAATGGTATGAGATAATTGCTGCTGGTGAAGCCATATATGAGGACAATGAAACAAAGACTAGATGTATCCAGTAATTAGAAGAGACAGATGGACATTTATGTTCTCAGTGAAACTGCAGGTCTGTGCTGAGCGCCAGCAAAAGGGGTTCAAGTGGAGCTTAGCTGGGAAGTGGGCAGAAGTTGTCCCTTTGGGAGGGAAGTTGACTGAGGGAAGCCACGGGAAAGCATGGCAAGAGGAACAGCTGCTTCTGCACTGCAGGTATAGGGACACTGGCAGATTGTCTGTTTCACTGGGTGGGTCAAGCATAAGGATGGAGTCAAGGAGGTCTGGAAGGGAAGAGATTTTGGGGCAATTACATTGGTGTTGATACCTTAGTAAATATCTTGATGGGATTAGCCACATGATATAAAATGGGGGAGAAAAAGAGTAAGAGGAGGAGAGAGAGAAAGAGTAAGCCGTTAGGAGCAGAAGGCTCAGAAAAAGTGCAAGAAAAAAAGAAAGGCCATAGAGAATTTAGAGCCATCCAGTAAAAAAAGAAAAAGAAAAAAAGGTAACAAGCAAACGACGACAAAATATGAACAACAACCAACAAAACAACCACCAGAGAGAAAAGAAAGGAATAGGCCCTAGGAGACTGAAAGATGAGCTGTCATCCTTGGAGTAAATCATGGCCATGGATGCAGGAGTGGGATGTACAGCTGAGGACAGACTGTATTTGGTTTTGTGATGTGTTAGGACACATCTGCAGTATCTTACACGCAGCTATATATTAACTCACTGCACATCAGGCTCCTTTCCCCGTTCAGAAAGTTCTGCATGCATCCCTGGCCCAGCCACTTTCCCGTGCTCATGCAGGCACAAACACAACCCGACAAAAGCCTCCTGAGGAGGGCTGCAGATCCCTGTTCAGGCAGCCTGGTGGGACCAGCTGGGGCATTCACCTTCAGGCCCGATGTGCCCCAGGAGGCTCCCTAGAGGCACAGATGGAGGAAAGGCAAGAAATACGGAGAATATTTTTTTCCAAATGGGGCTGTCTCAGAAGCAGCTGTACTGTCAATATTAAACTGAGAAAAATAACAGAGGAATGCTGAGGTTCATAGTCTGTGATTACAGATACCCTAATTTATGCTTGCTTGTATCCAACGGATGTCTGCTACTCAGGGCTGAGCCTAGCAGCTTTTGCTCAGAGAGCAAAAAAGCAGCAGATGCAATCAAAGCAATGTACTGGCTTCGTTCATTAAAACCAGCAGCAGCCACAAAGAAAGTTTCCTGCAGGACCACAAGCCAAACAGGACCTCCTTTTCAGGCAGCCCTGATGGGAAGATAAATCCCTGTTTGAGTGCCTCCCTTTAACTCAGATTCCCTTGGACAAACCACGGAGCCTGCAGGGAGAGGAGACAGCGCAGGAGGAGGGACAGCTGGAGGAAGTTGAAGGGGAAGCTCTCCCCTTGTTGCACACTGCTCGGTTCCCCAGTGCCATGCTGCCACCAATGACTCCTGACCTCAAAGCAGCAATGACTGGGGATGTGCCACAATCTCAGCAGCTAATCTTCCTCTTCCAAAAGTCAAAATCCAAACTAAAACAGCAACAAGAGATGCTTAACTATTTTTAGACCGGATTTCTTCATATGTGAATAAAGAAAACAGATAGTCAGAACTACTGGCCTCCACGTAGCCTGGCAATGATCTTCAGACCCATTTCAGTAGGGGCAGGAGCGAGGACTTTTCCTTTGCGAGGCAGTTAGATGTCTCTCCATTCAGCAGAACAAGAAAGGCAGTGAGCTAAATGACTGTCTCTTGCTCCAGAAGAAATCAAAGAATAAATTTTTATAGCACATGGTAAAGAGAGAATTTGTTTGTGTAGAGTAATATATTTTTAAATTTTGTTAAAAATGCTTTCTAAATATATACCTTCGTCCTGTCCCTGTGCTTCTGCAAGATGTCTATTTATACTAATTTATATACCTCCATAATCATAAAATGCTACTATTCTTACATCAAAGACTTTCTTGAGCCTGAGCTGGAGACTTTCATTCGACATTTTACATCATCTAGATTTTATTACTCTGAGGTATCTTCAGCACTCTACAGAAATCTTTCTCCAAGCTTTTATTTGGTTGGAGTAAGCACCTGCAATATATACGCACAACTATTTTCTTAGGAGACAGGCTTATCACAACTTCAGCCAGGGGGAATCTGTGTTTTATCTCACCTGATGCAATACCCTACGTTAGTCTTAATTCACACTTCACTGCTGGTAGCCTCTGGGGCACCTTTAATGGCTACTGGAAATCTCCTCTAGCAGGCTGTACATTTTGGGATTAAATTCTTTGACTGTAATCAATGGCTTCTGGCTTCTGAAAAGAGTTTTACTCCTTATTTCCAGCTACTGCATACTTGGAAACAGTCCCAAGTGCTTCTAGCTATGTAGTGGCTGTAGAAATGCAATTCTGCTGCCAGTGGTGCAGCCATAAAGCCAGCCCAAAATCTCAGCAGTCTTCATCCCCTCCTGCTTTATTTGCTCTGCATGCCACCCCATCCTGCCAGTATCATAAAGCATACACTTGCAGGGGAGGTAAAATGTCATACTTAATGGAAGACGCTGGAGAATCAGTTTTGGCAGCCAGCAAGCGGGGTTCCTGCCCAGACAATGGTCTTGTGAGAGGTCCCACACTGCTGGTGTTTCATGTAGAAACACCTACCTTCCCAGTAGGCTCCTGCCAAGGGCATCTTCCAATTTTCCATCAGGGCAGGAGCATCTCCTCAGAAAAGCATGTTTGCACACTCTCGAATTTAATCCACATATGGAAGAGTCGTCTCTATTTTGCAGGTGAAGGAATATTAACGCAAAAATCCGATATCTGTTCTGGATCAGAGAAGGTCAATGCTAGAAATGAAGTCAGTTGTTCTGACTCCTCGTGCTATGACCATGCCATGATCTTCTTTTAGACCAAAAGGTTGTTGCTAAGTGAGAGGCAAGATGAGCCAGAGCTATATTACTATTGATCACCTCTTGAGGTCACTCCAGACAGAGCAGAGGCTGCTATGAGGCAGTGAGGCTGTTGTGCCCATGGATGGTCAGACTCCACCAGCCCAGGGATGGGGCAGCTCAGGGGGCAGGGAGCCCTGCAAGATGACAGGGCACAATTAGATGCATGTTTTACTACTGCTCAGAAGATTTTCTTTGTACGCTTCTCGCCTTTACAGCTAAGGTCTTATGGGGCCCATTTGTAGATGAGATCCTTGAATTAAAAACACAGATAGCAAAGAAAAAAGCTGGAGCCTCTGGCCATGGAGAAAGTTGATCAAAAATAGTATTTTTGTACATGGAAAATCCACATGGAATTTTTCTCACGTAATTAATTTGTGAAGCAGTACTGGTAAATCAGGGAAGATATTAGAAACTAATAGAGGAAATAATCTGACACATCTGGGGAAAGTGAGAGGTTTTCCTCTAGAGACTTCTATTTTTAAAAGAAATAGGAGATGTCTATCAGCTCAGAAGTATTAAAAAGCGACTCTTTTGTGACCAGGGATAAAGGTCAGAGCTATTTAATTTCCAAATTTGCTAGAGAAGATGGAAGAAAATAAGGAATGTTCACTTCTTAGGCAAGCCATTACCCAGTACTAGTGTAATTCTGAATGTAGGAGGTCTCCATCACAAGCTCCATTATTACACCTCTTTGTCTGCCCTGAAATGTCTTGTCTGCATTTTAAAAATAAACCAATGTGGTCCTTTTAAGTGATGAATTCTAGCCATCACACCATTGCTGTTATCCCACTGCATGCTTCCTGCACGTTCAGAAGCTCAGCAGAGCTTCTCACACCTTTTTCCTGCCAGATGAGAAGACGCTTGCTCTTGGCTTGCTTGTGAGCACATAACAGTACATCTTGTAATCTAAGACCTCCTTGTAGCATAAGGACAGGAGATTATACATTTGTATGGTGAAAGGATGAAGAAATAATGACTCAGATACACAACTGGAAAACAGTTTGGCAGAAGTGACTATTGAAGGCTGACCTGAAAGTCTCTGTTTTCATCCCAAATGTTTTTCTACCAATTTTTTTCTGAGCTGTTATTTAGCCAGGATAGTGTTGCAAGACAAAGACAATTTATCTTCTTTTCTAAAACTGCCACCTAAGGAGAATAAAATACTTCTGATATGTGAATAGAAACTGGCACTTAACAATTACAAAGTGACAAATTGCATGTCAATATGCCCAGCTTGCAAAGACAAGTACTTGGGCATATGACTTCAGCAGGTGTGACACAGATCCATACCTTCAGATACTCTCTGAAGATTGAGTTTGTTACACATTCAGGTGAGTTTTCCCTCCACTGTATGAAATGTGGAAGTTACAGCAGAATTTTCAGTTTGACAAGATTTTGAATTTTACCTTGAGAATTTATCATTATATCTAATGTAAAAAACAAACAAACAAACAAAAAAACCAAAAAAACAAAACAAAACTCGTGTAGTTTATTTATGGTACCATTAGTTACTTTGTATTTCAAAGATCTCTAGCTCACCTGTGGAGTATTAGTGATCTAGAAAGGAGGAAATTGTGAAGTGAGCACATTTGGTCCAAGCTTGTGAATATGTATGATATCATCCATCACACCTAAACATAGCCATCCAAAATATAGGGTCTGGTTCATGAGGTTCCTGCTATAGCAAGGGATCCACCAAAGGCTGAATTATCCCATCCTACAACAGAATTCTATGTAGTGGTTCCAGTTGGATGAGAGTAGTCAAAAAGCTTCTTTCAACTGTGCCTAAGTAGTGCATTCTACCTCTTTTCTGGCAGATGCTGGTTTAGGAATCCCATTTTTCAGAGTAGGGTTCAGTTTTCCTCAAATGCCTTCAATGAATATTACAAACACAATATTTTAATTATCCTTCTGGAGATAATTGGAACTTATCACAGCACATTAATACAAGACACTACACAAGTGCTTTCTCTCCATTTCAAATTTTGAATTTATTTATGCATTTTTTTTTGCTGGATTTTTTAATGTTGTTTAATGAAAACCGTCTGCTTTCTCTTTCATGCAGTGATGAAGAAATGCTAGAGTCATTGGATCAGCCTTGTAGATTAAGCCTGTGCAATTCTCGAACAGACAGGAATAGAAGTGTTCTCCATATAAGGCCAACACACTATGCCTGGAAGCAAGAAAATAAACTGTATGGGAAACAAGATTTCTGAAGCTGCAGAACCAAAGCAAAATTATACTGACAGGATTTTTTTTTTGAGCAGCTAGTTAAGGATGCTGGAATTTCCGTGTTGTTCTAGATCTTCTTACTTTTGGAACCATCTCCTCAACGCACAGTGTTTAATACTGCTAAAGAAGCTCTCTCTAGAGCCGAATCAGTAGTGGTTTCCTCTGGGACAACTCACTTCCAATTGTGCTTAGAGCAGAGGTTGCTGTGCAGCTGGTGGTCTGCTCGCAGTCCGAAGTGTTGCTGCAGATCCTACTGCACAAGGACACAGAGGTGATATTAATACCAGTGCTACCAGAAACCGCAAGAAATTATTGTGGTTTGCAGTCTCATTCCAAGGTCTCAACTCAATCCAGATGTATGTTTCAGGTCTGAGGAGTTTTTCAGGAAAGTTGGACAGAATTCTTAAAAAAAAGAATTACTTTGCAATTTGTGACAAAATAATAATAATAATAGTACTACAAAAGGAGGAGAAACCTGGTGGCTTTAAACAGATTTTTGGTTTCTGTTTGCAATGCACATACTCGCACAATATTTGCTTTAAAGAGATAGAAACAAGTACTGTTTTATTAGAACAAATACTGTTTTATTAGAACAACTGATGTACTTAGACAAAAGCTCCTCACCAGATCTGAAACAGAGAATACAACCTTCTGTCATTTGCGTGAAGTGGCTCGAATCTGCCTGAGCAGCATGCACAAGGCCTGCCCATACAAAAGCCCTCCAAAGGCAGCACTGCCAGCACCTGTGCTAGACCCACTGGAAGGCACCCAGTGGAAAGCGAACGACTTTTCTATGACATCAATGATGGGATTGAGTGCACCCTCAGCAAGTTTGCTGATGACACCAAGATGAGTGGTATGGTTGACACAATGGAAGGAAGGGATGCCATTCAGAGGGACCTCAACAGACTCAAAAGGTGGGCCCGGGTGAACCTAATGAGGTTCAGCACAGCAAAGTGCAAGGTTTTGCACTTGGGCCAGAGGAATCCCAGACATATATACAGACTGGGAGGAACAATCCTTGAGAGCAGCCCTGCAGAGAAGGACCTGGGGGTCCTGGTGGATGAAAAACTGGACATGAGGCAGCAGTGTGATCTTGCAGCTCAGAAAGCAAATGGTATCCTGGGCTCCATCAGAAGAGGGGTGGCCAGCAGTGAGAGGGAGGTTATTGTCCCTCTCTACTCTGCCCTTGTGAGGCTCCATCTGGAGAATTGCATCCAGATCTGGGGCCTCCAATACAAGAAAGACAGGGAGCTGTTAGAGAGGGTCCAGAGGAGGGCCACAAAGATGATCAGAGGGCTGGAGCACCTCCCCTACGAAGTCAGGATGAGGGAACTGGGCTTGTTCAGCCTGGAGAAGAGAAGGCTGTGAGGTGACCTCATTGCAGCCTTCCAGTACCTGAAAGGAGCCTACAGACAGGAGGGGAGTCAACTCTTTGAAAGAGTAGATAATGGCAGGACAACGGGAAACGGTTTTAAGTTGAAGGAGGGAAGATTTAGGTTGGATATCAGGGAAATTCTTTACTATGAGAGTGGTGAGGTGCTGGAACAGGCTGCCCAGAGAGGTTGTGGATGCCCTGTCCCTGGAGGTGTTCAAGGCCAGATTATATGGGGTCTTGTGCAGCTTGATCTAGTATTAAATGTGGAGGTTGGCGGCCCTGCTTGTTGCAGGGGGATTGGAGCTTGATGATCCTTGAGGTCCCTTCCAACCCAAGCCATTCTATGATTCTATGATTCTATGACTGCTGCTCACTAGGGTACACTCACACTCGCAATTGGGAGACATCTTGCCAAGAGAACAACTTTTCTCATCTAACAACTGCTTTAGCCCTTCCATCCTGGCTCTCAAAAAAAAGCTATAAAATATTTTAGACTGGTGAACCTCTACTGGATGTTGAACATCATGGATTTAGCTGGTTATTTATATCAGCAGGATTCCCTCTTCTAACCTCGCTCCAGTTCCTGCTCTCTCCCTGTATGATAACCACATTATCATCTCTTCTTCTGCAGTATCCAGTCCTTTGCTCCACAGGAGCCAACCACATTTTTAAGAAGGTGGACTATTCAATTGCCATATCTAGAGAAGCAAGGAAGGTTGTTTCCAGATTGACGTTAGCTACCCCTCTTTCAAATGTGACATTCAGAATACATCAGAAGATAGGAATGCATTATCTGCCTTGGAGGTTTGTTCTTCTAGATGATCACCCTCACTGGTACAAATTTGTTTCTCTTCCTCCATTCAATGATTTTGTTGCTTTGGGAGAGCACTTGAATATCCCATGAAGACAATTCTACAAAATCATCAAGTCTGTCTTTGTACAGAATAACCGGTCAGGGTGAGCAGTTTAAAGTTTCTCACTATAAGGCCTTATCACAGTCTCCAAAACCTTTCTTGGACTCTTTTCTGCACCCCATAAAGTGACCAGACCTGGAAAGGGCTTGCAGGAGCGGCATGATCAGTGCTATATGTAGATTTCCAGCCCTCTTTCCTATCTTCTCACTGTTCTTCCTTATATTTATGTAATGTGAGTTCATGCTAGTTCCCTTTGCTCTACAGCCCTGCTATACTGAGTTGTTTTCAACCACACAACCCCTAAGTCTTTTTCAAAGACGTTGCTCTCAGGACACTCCCTGCTTTGTTTTTGCTGTATGCTTTTGCTTATAGCTGGAAAATTTAAATTTTATCATATTAAAACAGACTAACAGACCTGCATGATTTTGTAATTGAATCCCACATCAGGTTTTCCATGCTAAAAAATTCAGATTAGCCGCTGTCCAAGCTGTCTGAAAATCTTTTACAAATATCATCTAATTAATGTTCTTTGGCACTATTGAAATTAAGATAACGTTTCAAGACAAAACAAATAAGCATCAACAAATGAAAACTTTCATCTGCCAGCTCTTCAAAATATTTATTTCTAATAGCTGTTTTCCAGCAACGTACTTAGTCCTTAATAGATCGTAGTCATTTATCATCCTCACATGGTAGTAGCCCATTATCTTGCTCTTTCCTAAATGGAAAATGATAGTACTCATTGAATGTTTTGTTCTACATAATTACTATCTCCTTTCAAATAACGCTCCTGTATCAGTGCTTCATTGTTCCTGATTTAGGGAAAAACTTTTCTGTGTCCTTTGCATCAGTTGCTGTATTTGTGCCCCCTTTCCCCACCACCAGTATTTTCTTTGTCCCCCTTCAGCACTGCCTGCTTCAAAGCCTGCAATTTCTGATCATTGGCATTTGGAGAGCGCTGAGGGGATATCTGTCATTTATTTTATGTATAAGTGGTGCTCTCAGTTCACCTCTGGACCAGAATGAGCTTTTACCCAAAGCTGACGTCCTTTCACACACCCACTCTTGCACCACTTGATGCACTCAGGTGTATAGAGAGAGCTACAGAACACTGCATTGCAGCTCCCTTGTACCATTTAGGAATAATTTATTTTCCATCTCATAGGGTGCCTTATTTTTATTTTTTAGCCATACATTTTTTTTAGCAAATTCTTCATTTTAGTTGTGATTGTCTTCCCATTGAGATCAGACTCCAAGCGTTTCTTTTCTCGGAAATCCAGTTTTCCATTTATACAACCGAAGATGATGGAAGATGCTCAGTCCACACCACAGGCACAGCATGTTTCACTTAAATGCTCATTAAAGAAAGGGATTATGGACTTGGTGAAATTCTATGTGCAGTCCTTCTGAGCAGCTGCTCTGCACTGGCAGACTGTGGAGGGCTACAGAGAGGAAAGGAGATAAATGAGTGTGATGTCCTCACAAGCAAAATATAGCAGTGCCTGTAGTGACCTAGGAGCCACGTTTGCTTGTCTGTAGGGAAGGCAAACAATGAACAAATTTCTTTCCATAAGGGATAGATATAGAGCCTGCTACAGTGATATTTGGGATTATTCTGCAGAGAAATTCCAACACAATTTCATGCAGAGCTATCACAACTCTGCAACACTGAGGCACAAGCAGAAGTCCAGCCCATTATCACAACATTGCAAACTGGATAGGTCAAATGGCTGGGTGGGAGTAATTCTGCCTAGCATTTTTATTTGGACTTCGGGCATGCACTCAAACTGCAAAATTTACTTTGTGATATAGTAAAGTCTAAACACTTCAAACATTTTTCAAGTTTCCTGAGGCTTGTCAGAGCCCTGTCCCATTTTATTGAGTAGCATGTTTAACTTCATGAGTCTATCAGATGAATTCTAAAGTAAATAACATTTGAACAAGATGAAGAACATAAAGTTGCAAAATAAAAAGCTTTTTTAAAAGCACCCTATTACTCTGTTCAAATACCCCAGCATTAGAGTGCTTGGAAACCTCTTAGAGCTAAGTATGCATTTTTAAATAAGGCCAGTTGTGCGGGCAGCAGTTACCGAATTCCAGCTTGACATTGAGCACTTAAAGAGTTTAGAGAATCCAGACTCTCTTATCAGCTTGCAGACAAGGGCACTAAATGTCATGTGGGCTTCCTTTTGGCTTGTAGCCACAAGCTGCACATAGTATTTAATGTAGTCTCTGGTGCTTAAAGTATTAGGAAAACCTGAAAACAAAGTGCCTGCCATTAGCAAAATTGGTGCTGTCTTTTAGCATTCTACAGTATGCATTTCTGGACTGGTATTTCACAGAACTTCCCTAAAAACAGAGGTCTGTGTGTTTTTTTTTGCCTGTGACTTCTTCACAACATCCTGAGAAAATTTTCTGGGTAGGATCCTGGAGGCAAGTGTTCCTATATTCCATCTGTATGCTTGGTGTGTTCATTAAATAACTCACTTTACTATGTTTTTTTAATGTCCCACACTTTACCAGAAATAACATATGGATCATGTGTATTATAATAATGCTTATGGCATATCTTTTTTATGTAGTAAAGTATTTTAATTGTAGAGCTAAATTTACTGTAGCTTAATGCTTAAAGAAAATAGGAAGGGAAGATGATAAAATCATTAAATCTGCTCAATATACTTTTTCTACACAAAAATAAAATTTTTGCTACAATAAAAAGCATAATGCTGAAGAAAGGAAAGGATTATTCTTAAAAGCTATCTGTCAAATAGGTTATAGAAAGATTGGCATAGAGAGCTACAAATAGGTAACATGCTATGTTAAAATAAGCAAGATCAGTTTAATCTCAGTAGTAGTATTAAAATGAATCAGTGGGAAAAAAGTCAGAGATATCACCAAATTTATAAATTACAAAAGAAAAACAAAAGGATGGTGTTCTTAATATGTCTTGAATCGTAAACACTTCTGACAAAAATTGGATTTGCCAAAGGTTTTGTGCAAGTGATATTGATGAGTCGTCTTCCAAAAACCTTTGTGACATTTCTGTCCCTCTTTGAGCACTACATAAGCCCCTCTTTCCATTTTCTGTCCCTCTTTGAGCATTACATATCAGATCCAGTCCCTGATTTCTATGTTTCACCATGACTGCTGGATGGTCTCTCTTCCTCCCAAGCTGCCTCCCAGCGTCCTACCCTACTCTAGCACCAGGGTAGGTTCTGCTCTATAATAATCCACCCAGATTCTCAGCTCTAGCCATGTTTATCTCCATTCTTCCTATTTGCTCTCTTTTCTGTAGCCTTTGCTTATATGAAGATATGCCCCGTCCCCAACTAAAGGGAACACACATGAGGAAAAATACCCACAGTTTCAGAGGGACTAGAAGAGGATCTATGAATTGGGTACTGGTGGAAAGCTGGTGGAAGAGTTCCAGATGTTCATTTTAGGGATTTTCCCACACCTCAACCTACAATGCTAGAGCTGTGCTGGGGTGATCCACAAGGGAAAGGTGGCATTCCCACATAAACATCCTACACCTGACTGTAATATGCACGTCAAGCAACCAGTGTGTTGCAAGATGTGGATGGACGCCCTTGTAGAACCAGAGACATCTCTCATGTCCTTTCTCTTGGGCTGAAATTTGGATCCAAACTAAACTACAATAAAATAGCACGTGTAATATAGTTAACTGGGGAAGGCAGTTCCAGGGGTAGATCACTGCATTCTGAGAGAAGTTCTTCCCAGAGTTTTTGAGAATTAACAACCAGATGCAGCAATACAGACTAGACTTGTGCTTTAGTTAAATCACAGAGTGAGCATCTAGCCATCAGCTGTGTCTTATGCAAGAAACTGAGTAACTGTCTGCATTTACAAAACAGGCAAATTTGTAGGAAAATTACATGTTCTGAAACTGATTTTGTTGAAAATCTGTATTTCCTTTCCACATATGGCTTTCTTACTTTCTTTTATGCATTTTGACATTATGTACACAAAAGGGCTTTAATTCAATTACTTCTCTCCGTATTAAATTATTCTGACATTGTTTATTCCATTACTTCTTCTACAAATTTGAGGAGGGTTGAACACTGGTTTTAATTCTGTCTGTCAGTTCCTGATTCATTGCCATTGCAATGTACATCATTTGAAGTGGGAAATATTAGCAAAAGCTGGAAATTGCTTGAAGGCATACTACTGGATGCACCCAGACTGACAATCCAGAGAGAGAGAAGGAAAATAATTATTCTTTTCACAAAAACATCCTGATTAGAAGGAGATCTGAACATAAGAACAGAAGCAAAACATTTACATTTTAACATAAATGGAAAGTTAATGGCAACACGTGAGTTACAGATTGAAATTGGAGCCAACTGATAAAAGTGACAGAAGATAAATTAATGAAATTTCAGCCACCAGTAGCATTAATAATGCACTGTATATAAATATGTTAGGAACAAAAGGAGCTCAAACAAAGGGTCTGTATATTAAATAGATGTTTTTGCCTCCGGAACAAAGCAGGAGAACTAATTCAACTCATAGCACACACACACACTGGAAAGCTAATCATCTTTTGTAAAGGAGGATTGAAGCCAGCATCTACTAAAATGAAATGATCTCAAATCAAAAGGACCAAATAACTTACCCCAATGAGTCCTAAGGGCTGGGGAATTACTGAAATTAATACTTTTAGCAGTAAACACATTGGCATTTCCCCTGGCTTTGATGCATTTTTACTTTTCCAAGACTGAAAAAGGAGTGAATCTACTCAGGAACTGCTGCATTGCTTCTCTTCCCAAGCAAAATAGTGAAACACATTCTCTATAAAAAAAGATTATGAGAGTAATACTGAACTAACACAGGCATATACGGTTTCATGGAGCACAGATCTTGTCAAACAAACCATTTCTGTTTTGGAGAAGATGACATTTCTTGTTGATAAAGGCAACCACGTTGACTGATGCCGTTTATTTGAACAAAGTGTTTGGTTTGGTACCACACTAAATTTTAACTCAAATATTTATACAGAAGTAAATGGGCACACCCGAGATTAAAAATCTGGCTCTCTTACGATCTCTGCTCTGTTAGTATTTGTACCAATGCAATGCAGTGGTGTGTGCAGCAGGGCAGATCCGGCTCACAGAAAGATGGATTCTAAGGGAGAACTGGGATGAGATCTGTATGGGTGCCACCCTTCAGGACAGGAGTGCAAGGGCCAGGACACTGCAGCTAGGCCAGTAGTGGGAAGGGAGGCCTACAGGAGCTCCCTGGGGTCCCTTCAAAGATGAAGAAGCTGCAAATGGACTCAACATAGTTGAGGCTTCCATGGCAAAGGTACCTGAGAGAAGAAGGAAGAAGAGCATGGGGTGCTGCTCACAGCCAAGGGCTTCTTCACTCTCATTCCAACCTAAGAACCAGCCAATAAGGAAGAGTAACAAAGCTTGGCCTCATCACTTTTTTGGGTGTTCGCAACAAGATTTGGGCTGCTCTGTGCATGTGTGTGTGTTTGTGATAGAAATACGCATGAAGTCAGCTCGTAGGAGGAAAAAAACTTGCAGTCTGTGCATGTAGGATGTCTCATGAGACCATCGGTGTGGTTACCTGGGGACATCAGTTCTGTGAATCTGTGTTTCTTGAGAGCTACTGGCTAGTATCTCAAATGCTCTCACAGGCTGCATTGTGGGTGTATGTGCGCACAGCGATGAAGAACTGTAACTCAAAATCAGTGTAACTCTTCTATTCCATGCATGTTTTGTTTGCATCACAATTTTGTTGGTTTTGTTTTTTTTTCCAAATTAGGATTTTTTACTTAAGTATTCTAATCTTATGAATTGCTGTAGATCTAAGAAACATATGTAAATAGTTACCTTTACATGACATGTATGTACATGTACAGGAATGGTGAAAGTTTTGCTGTTCTTTTATTTAAATATAAAGCATTAATAACACCAGTTAGCCTGATGCACTCAAAACTACCTTTTTACAAGAGTTTCTATCTGGTTAAATCAAACAGAATGGCAGTAAAATAGGTGCTAAAACTTATAGCTAAATTTGGACTATCCATAGGAACATTTTCACCGTTTGCATGCTGGTAGAAAATAGAACAGGCATGTGGACATAGCTGAATCAAATGCCAATACAGGAAGTAAAAAAACACATGGGAGGCAAACAATCTCTCTGATTCTGGATTTTAAGGAACACCTGTCCTACACACCAGGATTTGCATCTGCAAACATGAGAGGATAAAAATAATTTCCTATTTCCTTGGACTGCTGTGTTTAATTTTCTCATTCCTTCATCAACCTACAGCATTTTCAAGGATGGATTAAGCTCAAACTTTTAAAGCAAACAAAACATTTTTACACTCCACAGATGACCAAAAAAAATAATCCCCCTCTTTTTCTGCCTTGTGGATCTTCTCTAACAATCAAAACCAAGTGCAGTGCAGGAAAGGTAAACTGATGCCAATTTCAGCTTTTGTCAGAAAGCTGCATTTAGATAATGCATAGAGAGCAAAAATAGCACTTAATCTTACTGCCTAAATCAGAAATACTTCTGGCTAAGAAATCCACTAATATACAAAGAAAGTAAACATGGGAATTTGAAGAATGTGAGAGTAAATGGATTTCTTTTGCTATGGAGAATGCTGGAAAAAGCTTACCAGAAGAGAATTCCACTCACAGCTGTTTAGTATGTGTGATCCAAGTATTGTTTTTAACATATTCTTAAAAGAAGCCAATTTCACTGGGGCTGTTGCTGAAAATGATCCTGGACTAAAATGTTTATCCTATGCAACCTTCATGAAAACAAAGCCAAACAGTGCTAGAAGCAGGCAGTTTTGTTGGGGTCCCCATCAGGCTGCCAAGGGAGGTGGTGGAATCACCATCCCTGGAGATGTTCAAGAACTGTGTGGATGTGGCACTGGGGGGGACATGGTTAGTGGGCATGCTGGGAATGGGTGGATGCTTGGACTAGATGAGCTTAGTGGTCTTTTCCAACCTTAATGAATCAATGATGCTGTAACCTACTTCCAGCAATGATGTTGCATGGACGATTGAAGATGTCACTACTGGCTCACCGAGTGGGGAGCTGTGAGCCACGTCTGGCCCACAGCAGCACAGCAGCACCCGCAACCCAGAGGGCTGCCTTGCTTCATCTGCCTATCTACCTGTCCGTCTGTCCATTTGTCCCACATGTGAGCAGTGCCTGTCCAAGATGGATGTCCAGCACTCGCCCTTTGTGGAGAGCAGTGGCTGCCCTGGCAGGACAAACTGAGCAGATGAGATGGTGAGATCGCCTCTGCTCGGCTGCTGGGCTGTGGCACCAGAGGTCACAGTTTTGGGAGCAGAAGAGGAGTCTAAATTTCCACTGACTTTAACAGGCCATGATTTTAACCACATCATTTTAATACTGGCAAATGCAAATAGAATTTCTCATCCCTTAGTTATCTTCAGCAGCATTTAAAGTAGGTTTACCCTGCTAAGTAGGTCACAGAAGATTCATTTCAGTGCCCAAAGCTTAATGAAAAACTATTAAATGCTAAATCAAGTGTTAAAACCATATTTCTCTGCCGTATTTCACAGATGTATAGCATTTAACAACTTAAGAACTCTTTATTTCCTCTTACTGAATTTCTGTTTTCTTTAATTGTGGGAGTTTATTAACACGAGCACAGTAACAGTGAAGTGGCAACCACTACTTAGGCAGCATTAGCAAACCGGTCACCCTGAAGTGCCATTTAAGCTGTTTTACTGTCTTGCTGTTAACAGAGCAGCTGAAACTTCGCAGAAAACTTTGCTTTTTAAACATACCTGCTGGCACCAGTGCATCGGTTTTGGCATTGGCTGAAGTTGTTTAGGAAGAATAAGCTTAAGAAGCTGAGAAATCACATCACTCTGCCTTTACGATCACCCTGTCCGTGTGCAGCACTGTGCAGCTTACATTTAGATCAGCCCCAAAGATACCCGTTCCTCTAGGCTCAACTTCACATTATTTTTCAGATCGCTTATTTAACTACACTTTTTGTTATGTTCTGCCAGGGTGAGTGACCTTAGCTAATAATCAGTTCTATTTTATTTTTATAAATTTACTACTCCATTTAATTAACTTCTTGTAATACTGTATTTGGAGTTACTGAAAGTTTTACCCAGTCCCAGCTAACATGTTTCCTGCAAATAGGAAAGTGAAAGTGTGGAATAAGCCTAACAGCCATACTGTGGCAAAAAGCTGAAGAGCAGTTTAATGGTCAAATTGAAACTTACAATGAGGGTGGTGAGGCACTGGCACATGGAGCCCAGAGCAGTGGTGGATGCCCCGTCCCTGGAGACACCCAAGGTCAGGCTGGACGGGGCTCTGAGCACCTGACCTAGCATAGGCGTCCGTGTTCATTGCAGGATGGTTGGCCCAGATGGCCTTTACAGGTCCCTTCCAACTCAAATGATGATTCTAAGTTCAAAGCTCAGTGTGTTACTGCAGACATAGTGTTTGGAGAAACAGAGCAAGCGTTAGAGGGGCACACACCGAGCTGCCTCACTGATGCTTGCTTTGTTTGATGTAAGTTTCAACCCAAACAGGGAAGCTTTGCCTTCCTCTCTGATGTGCGGTTGGTGCCACCTCAACCCTGGGGGGGCGAGGGAGGAATTTCCATCCTATGCCCAGAAAATGTTTATTTTACAGTAAAAATAAAACCAGTTTGATAGAAGAAAACCATTCCCCTCTGCTCCCTGCCAGACTGGCTGGGAGGATTCTCCACAATTATCCCCGACTCATCCGAACCAGCAGTGTGGCTTTTTCTCTCTTAATTCAGTTCAGCATTCAGCTTTGATTTTGGAAATCCTATCATCATCGTGGCTTGTAAGGAGAGCACAAAAGTGAGCAAAGCCTGCTTTGAATTAGGGAATTACAGAGAAACACTGCTCATTTAGAACAATGAGCACGTGATCTTTTTATCTGGTTCGGCCAGATCCCCAGCAACAGCGCTGAAGTGTGTCCACATAGAAGGAATAAAGGTGCTTTAACCCTTCAGAGCCACATCTTGCACCACGGGGATGAAGGCCAGCCTGCTGGGCAGCTCATCCTGATTTGAGGCATGCTCCCTTTTCTGCTCAACTTGGAGAAACTCTCTACTGACTTTATCTAGGCACTTCCTCACACACCTGGAACACCTGTAGGCTCAGCTGTGCCACCTCTCAGGTCTGTATGGCACAGAGCTGCTTAATGTCAGCACATGGAAGGGGAGAAGGTGTAGTCTTGGGACTCTGAAACGCATTCTTTCTTCAGCAGCTGGCACCAGAAACACCTTATTGTAGCTCCTCCCATCAGTGCCAGCCCAGGGTCAATGAATACACAGACCTGGGCTGTACAACTGTCCAAAATGTTAGCACAACTACAACAGGCTGGTGCTTCTTTTGATCAAGACACTATGTTGGCAACTGCAGCAAAGAAAAATCCACATCTAGTAATATTTTCAGTCCTAAATGAATAGAGTTGAAAAAATCTGAAGTAATATTTTCCCTTTCAATTTCACCATACCTAATGAAATAAGGACATTATTTTGAGAGAGATGTATATTGTAGGAATGGACTTGCACATTAGAAAGTATATTTAGGAATCCTCCAAGGGTACCTGTCGTAACACAGCACAGAAATCCTGTGAGCCAGTATGGATGTGTAAAATGTAGATCACACTTGAATAATCTGATTTTTTTTTTTCTCTGTAGGACTAATATAGAGGAGAAGCAGGAGGCATAAATGTATTTGGAGTGCTTGAAATGCACTGAAAATTTCACATGATTCTTTTAGGGACTCATTTCTCTAAATTCAATGGGAAAGAAATTATATGTTGAAATCAGTATTCAGGAAGGAATAAAAAAAAGGAGCATGCTCTCATGAAATAAAATATTGGACTTCACACAAGTTCTACCAGCACACCCTTTGAGGTTTCCCTGCTGCAGTCAGAGGGGACACAGGCAGAATCCCCCACAGATGCTTCCTCCTAATCTGGTGTCTTCTCAACAATGGCAGTGACCCCGCACCATGCACACAGAGGAACCTCTGGCTGTGTCCTATTCAGAAAGTAATGTTCATCTTTATATCTGAAGAAAATAAACTAAAACTTTAATTTAAAAAAGCAAAACAGGAAGAACCAACCCTACAAAACATTTATGATGCTTGTGACCCAATTCAGCCCTAACTAATGCCTCAGAGGCACCTTAAAGCTTGCACGCATCTCATTATTTTCCAAATAGATAGATAAAAGAAACTCAATTATGCAGATAAAACCTACACACAACACTGGATTTTAAGGCTCAGACAATTCTGCATTTTTCTATACAACAAAATACTGTACAAGTAAATCCCATCACCATTCAGTTCTAGTGGCACTTACACCAACTGAAGGGCCGCTCTTGTTGCTGAAGCTAACAACAAGCATTTCTTCATCAAAGGCTGCTCAGACTGTCTGATTCCAGACATTATTTTCTGGTTAAAAAATTGTCTTCTGAAAACAAGAATTTTATGTGTGTACAGAACAAAGACAACCATTTGCATGTGTGTGGGCTGTGCTCCGTGCGAGGTGTATGTGGGTGAAACAATGAATAGGTACTTACCAATTTGGTGTCCAACCAGGCCTGGTGGGACCAAAGCAGCACAGACATTGTTTAGCACCTGGGCTGCACAACCACATGCAAAATGGCTTCTCAAGGCTGTCCCGCTCAGACAGAATTAATCAAACTCTCAAACTTCTCTCAGCCCACACTCTGGTCTCTTCCAAATCCTCCAAAATGAACGTGAGCTTGTGTTTAAAAAAAAAAAAAATCAGATCATGAGACAGATCAATGCTTGCACACAGGCTTGTATTTCAGGTATAACTCAGCTGTCCCCAGACGTGGCCCCAAACCCACCTGTGTCACCAGTGAGGTGCTGGAAAGGCTAAATGCCACCAAGGAACAGTAGAGACAAGCCAAGACAGGAAGAAGAGATAGCATCAGCACAAATCTCTGGTTAGTCCTAGCTCTGTCCTAGGCCTGCCATGTCAGAGTTAAAGGCAGTCCATTCCCAGTTTTATAGGCTAGAAGGGAAGGTGCCCATTAGAAATGCGAAGATGAGGCCCATTTCCCTGTTATAGCTTCTAGATGTCAGCAGAGTGGCACCTAATGCATCCGCTGTACTGAGAGATGGAATCAACCATCTAAAATTCCACCTACTCCAGGACAAGTGATATGGGACATGTGGGAATTGCCCTGCTCCTAGGAAAGTATGGCTTCATGCTGTGGTTTAACCCAGCAGGCAGCTAAGCACCACACAGCTGTTTACTCCCCCCTCATCAGTGGAACAGGAGAAAGTATCAGAAAAAGGATGTAAAACTTGGGAATTTAGCCAGTTTAACAGGACAGAAAAGGAAGGGATAATAATAATACTATAATAATAATAATAGAATAGACAAAAGAAGCAATACACAACACTTACCCTGAATCCCCAAGCAGCAGGAGCCACCACACCAACCCTCCCCGGTTTTATCATTCAACATGACACCATATTGCATGGGACATCTGCTTGGCCAGTTGGGGTCAGCTGACTTAATTCTGTCCCCCCCACAGCTCCCAGTGCACCCCCAGCCTCCTTGCTGGCAGGGCAGTGTGAGAAGCTGAGAAGTCCTTGACGTAGTGTAAGTACAGATAATGACAATTAAAACATTGGAGTGTTATCAACACTCTTATTTTCTCCTAAATCCAAAGCACAGCATCATACCAGCCACTGTGAAGAAAATGAACACTATCCCACTGAAATCAGGACAGTTCAGAGAGCTGAAGATCCAGAGCTAGGGTGCTTCTGGAGTCCTTATGTAGAGCTACACCAGAAAATGCTGTTTCTAACCTCTAGTTGCTTTCCACTTCTGTTTCCACATTGTTTTCAGTTGTTGGTGCTGCAAAGTTTGGCTTTGTCACCAAATACTGGCCTCACTACTTATATATTATGCACAGAATATCCATGCTGAATAGCATCCATGGCTAATGTGAGTTAAATCTTAATCTGTCCATCTCCTTAGACACTGAATAACATTTAGAAAAGACCCATTTTAGTAACAACACTGGAACTAGAGGCACAGAATTGTACATATTACCTCCCCATTTATGACCATGGTAACACAAGTCAAAAGTGGCTGAGAGTTTCTAATTGAGTCCTCCAGACAAAGTATGTCAGTTTAATTGAACCCAGGTGATACCAATAAGGAGAAAAAACTCTCTGCTACAGTAGAGACCATTGAAAGCTGCACCCTCCAACAGAGACTGTCTGCAGGAGATAAGGAATTCTTTTTGCTCCAGCTTTGCCAGTTTTCTTCCCTACTGTGATAAAACCAACAACCAAAAGACAGAGATGCAGCAATATTTCTCTATAGCATAACAGGATTTGACAATCAAAAAAGTAACATAAACAATTAATTTCCGATTCCTGGAGGTACCAGGAATGCTGAAGCAGTGATGTCTATCTTCTTACCTTTATGGCAGTGCTGAACTACACTGAAGTAAAAACATGCAAAGCATATGGAAGTGAACCTAAATATTTTCTGCCCCACGGAGCCTCCCAACTTATTTTTCTGGCACAAACCCACAGTGGTATTAAATACCAGAGAAGAGGTACATGCTGGTGCAATGTTTCCAGAGTCCAGGGCAGACAGCTTCTCGGAGTCAAGATTGTTTTAATGATTTAAGTGTCTAAAGAAACCACACTTGTTATTAAAATAGTTATTCAAGGGCCCAGAGTATTGCTCAGGGGTGAAGTCTAAGGCCTTATATTGCTTTTCAGTTAAAGACTGTCACTTCCCAACGCAGTGTCACAATTAGGATTAGACTTCTAGAAACTAAAAATATCGTAGAAGCACAGAATCATTAAGGTTGGGAACAACCACTAAGATCATCATGTCCAACCACTGACCCATCCCCACCATGCTCACTAACCCACGTTACTCAGTGCCGTATCCACGCAGTTCTTGAACACCTCCAGAGACAGAAACTCCACTACCACCTCCCTGGGCAGCCAGTGCCTCACCACTCTTTCAGAGAATATATTTTTCCTAATATCCAACCCAAGCCTCCTCTGGTGCAACTTAAAGCTATTACCTCCTGCCGTATTGCTAAAGGACAGCATATAGGCAGATCATTCTTGTTATACCCAGAAGAGTCTAGAAAATTACAGTGAGGACCCAGTTTTGTTCACAGTCTTTCATTAAAATTTAAAGTGATGTCTGGCCCTGTAAGAGACTCCCAGAGGGTCTCTGGGCCTCTTAAAATGGTCTTTGTTGTATGAGCCACTTTCTTTCCTTACGACTTAGAGATGAAGGTTCAGGTTATGCTTGGTGTTGGAGGACCTAAAGCAACCAGACAAGTTGGTCTTGCTGCATCCTGCAGGACACAGCCACACAGAAGTGGGCTGGAGTTACTGCAATTGATAGTTTTATGCTTACCTCAGGGCAGAGCGGGCTGGTGCTATGGCTAGAAAACCTTTGGGAAACAGCCAGGTTATTTTTTTCAGCATCCTGAAGAGTCCAGAAAGTTAGGCATAGGACTGACGTTCGGGGCTCTATAAACTTGAAGTTATACATTACAGTGTAATGTATAGTTTTTTGGCACAGTTTTAAGGTGCCAATTTGTCCAGTGAGAAAAAAATCTCATTTTAATATAAGACTTGCCTTTAGAGAAACTAACAGAGTCAAAACTCACTTTCACAGAGCTGTGACAACCCCAGGAACCCCAGATTTTTGCTAATAGGCTGGAGAGAGGAGTGTGTTTGTCTTCCTGATGACCTACAACACCGAGGAAACTTTTGTGGTCTAGGGATTAACGTAGGTAAAGGTATTCATATGTATCATATAGTCATGAAGGGAGCAGAATAGTAGAGCTGAAGGGCTTAGACTGAGTTTTAGTTTCCGAACTGAGTGTGGGCACACTCCAGGTTAGGGTTACAGAGACAAAACTGCCAGACAGGTGGTTTGGGGTGGATTTTTTTTTTTTTTTTTTTTTTTTTTTGGCATCCTTCAGGTGAAGGAGTTTTATGGAGAGGAATGTTGTACACGGGGTCCAAGAACCTGTATATGACTTCCAGTATGGTCTGGCCTCCAGAAGACCTCTCACCTTGAGCGTACATTGTTATTTTCAGAACCAAATGCCTTAAACCAATGGTTTTTTAAGTTTGGATTTTCAGAAACTGCAGCAGGAAGAAAGGCTGTTCTTGCTGTGCCTTCTTCTTTCCTGGAAGATAGGGACAGGATTTAGATAACCAAAGGCTAGCTATCTTATATAGAAAATAACAATACACGGACCAGAGTTTTTTCCATCCATTTTTGCCTCCCCTGAAATCATCGCAGGGCTCGAGGCTGCCAACCACTCCTCACCTGATATTTCTTATCTCTGCACTCATGGCAAGAAAAGCACGTTTGGCTGCTTCCAGCTCCTCATTCCTGCCCCTAACCAGAAGTCCCAGCCTGGGATGAACGAGGACTCTGCATATATGCAAAGATACAAGGGACGAACTCCAGCCCGTCACTGGGTTTTCTTCCTCTGCCTGGGCCCCACATTATCACATTGGGAAGGCATTTGCTTCTCACAACCAAAATCAGTAATAACCAAAAATCCATGCCTACTGGAAGTCATAATAAAAGGATTTGGTCCCACAGATGTGACACCTCTCCAAAAGAAACTCTCCTAGCTCTGCAGAATGCAGTGAGAAAAATTTGATCCACTTCTCCAACCCAAAACTTAGACCTGATGTTAACTTATGCTCCTTCGAATGTGATGAGATCTTTCTTTGGAGGATGGAAGATGCTGGGTCCTACACAGTGATGTGATGACTTCAGACCCCGTAGCAGAAGCCTTCATTCCCAAAGTTTTGTTGTTGCAGAACTTAACGAAAATGTCTCTAAACACGTTGGGTTCTGCAACCCGCAGCCAAGGAAGTTATGTAGATAGGACCATATTCTACCTTACCTGAGTCTGTCTTGCTTCTGTTCTTCCCTGACTTAGCAGGATGCAGGAAGGACAGCCCGTGTAGCTGCTTTAGGTTTTCTCCTTAGCTCTAACCATCACCCTGACTGTTGTAAATATACTCAAAGAGAGCCCCAGCCTTAAGCGCATAAGCAAATGTCTCTCTTACTCTCTGTGGCCTGCATAAGAACACTGTCTAGATACTTTATGTCCTCATATCGTAATTGTAATCCCATCCTTAACATCATAACTTCCCAGGGGACCATCAGATACATTAAAAGCCATGGTTCAACTCACTACGAATCCTCTTCCTATCTTTCTGGTCTATGCAGATACAGCCAGTATAACTTGTTTGGCTGCCTAATTTTCCCTAACCTGAAAGGTATTGCAAAATGAGATGATATAGTAGGACACAATAGCCTTCAGCCTCCATAGTTTATTGCCTAAGCTTTACAAGGTGCCTCAATAAAAATGTCTTTAAATGCATTAACTCCTGCAATGACAAATCTACCCCTAAAGTGATATGTAGCTCATGGGGCCATCCCATTCCTGAGATCAGTTAAGTCAGAGAGGCAAAAGCAGCCAGGCAGGTTATTCCTGTTACAACCTGCAGAGCTCTGGAAGGCAGCAAGAGAGCAAGCTTCAGTGGGGCACTCTCCCTCACATCATGATTTACAGAAATGGCTTGTCCCCTGGGTACATTTGAGGCTATGGCTAGAGTTGTTCAGGAATCCAGAGCCTAAAGCATTTCAGAACATCATTACTGCAGCATCCTGCAGTGGCTAGCTAGAGGGGGAGACTCTAAGAGGAGACTGTAGCAAACTGGGCAGAGGGTCTCTTGCTATTTGAACTGCTACCCAGGTATATTTCAGCTTGGGGATAGGGTCAGGTTTAGGGTTTCAAAATCTAAAGTAGGCAGGCAAGCTCTTCTTGCTATTTCAGGCAGAACAGAGAAAGCTGGTGAGTAGACACTTGCTGGTAGGCGAGGATCTCATCTAGCACTTTAAAGGTGACTATCACTTAATGATCCAGAATCTGTATTGTATTACAAGTCATAAATATTGTAATGTTTTTCAAAGCTTACCAAGTAACAGCAAAGTCTCCTACTAGGGGGCCTGTGGACTTCTATAGCCCCTGACGATGCACTAGCACCCTGGTGTGCTGCCAGCTAGGGCAGGGGTACATGCTGGTCTCTCTCTCACTAGGGCCACAGACTGTGATAAGGGTTTGTTCCCTGCTTATAGTGGAACTGAGTCTGGGGTTTGGGCTAGCAACGGAGGTCATTTGCTTTAAAAAATACCTTCTTCTGATGGCCTCCTCCTGCAAGGGGCATATCCATAAATGCTGAATCCTTCCTTGTGCGAGTATCTTCAGGGGGCCCTTGAAGGATGTCTCCCTGCTGTGACAACTGGGGGAAGCGGCAGTTCCCCTCCCCTCTGCCCCATCCCTGCAGCCCTATCGCTTTCCACTGTTACAGATCCTGTGTTCCTTCCTCTGCAGCCTGCCTTGGGTGTGGTGATATATGTTAGACATCGACTCCTGATTCTCACAGGTCAGCAGGTAACCTTTGTAAGTAAACAAGCACCCAAATTAAAGACAGGCATGTTTCAACAGGGGATCTCAATCTGATTCCAAAGGTGAAAGATCAAGTTTATTAACTAAGCCACCCACCTCCCTAGGAATATTACATGAATTGAAACCAGACTTCCTGGTGTTCTATCTGCAACGCCTGTCAACAGCATAAATTATGCCTGGAGAGGTTTTAGTTACTCTTCTGAAAAATATAAAAACTTAAAATTCTTCTTTTGATTTAAGGCTTAGAAAGTTTTTTTTAAGTTTACGTGGATGATATCCTGTCTTCCACTTACAGATTCAGACTGAGAAGCCCTCCTTAAATTGGACATTCAAGATGAGATAATATGCTCCATCTACAGTCGTCTCTGAAAGGATAAAAACTTCATTGAAAAAGCAAGACTCAAATTACTCATTACTTTATAACTGTTAAAGGCATTAGACCACATACTCTACAGCAAGTCTCATAAAAACTCTTAAGTGCTAAAAGTCAAACCCAACAGCTGATCTCCAGTATAACCGGTGTTGAAAGATACTGCAAGGGCTAGAAACTCTGACGGTTCATTTACAGCACAAAGAAGAATTAGCATACCATTCATGATAGACAGTTTGAACTAATAAGAGAAGGGGCCTTCCCTCCAGTAGTCACACTGATTAGGCATCTTTTGTAGAACTTCCTTGAATGGAGATGAGCATTAGTGATTTAATTCAGTTCAAGCTGGTGTAAATCAGGACTAATTCAATTTTAATCAGTGGTGTTAGGTTGATACAAATAAGTTCATTACATTTTCTTCATGATCGAGTTACTGCATGTGAGTTTCAGCATGTAATAATTTGTACTAGATTCCCAATCAGTGCTCAGAGTAAGAGGTCATAGCAATAAATGTAAAGCCTACCTCCAGACAAATTAATCTCTTAAGCTGTTTGCTACTGCACTGCTCACATATATGTTGTACATGGCACAGAGAAGAGGCCACAAGATGTATCAAAAACTTTCTGGAGAAACAGCCAGCCATCTACAGTAGTTCCCTGGATCCTTCTTAAGGAATTTTAATAAAGTGAAAATCAGTAATCTACATTTAGTTATTTATTAAAAAGAAAGTCTCTGATCAATCCAACTGCATCTGGGTGAATTTGAAATTAGTACTTGGATGGATTAATTTTACGTGCCCTCTTGATTTAACTGAGAACCTGTCAAAATCCCAAAATAGATTCCTTTTTAATATGTTCACTATTACTTTCAAAAAGCTCTCATCTCTGAAAGGATGATGGCGATCTGAACTCTGGTACGTTAAAGTTAAAAATTCAGCACATACATAAAGCCTAGCCTGTCCGACCAGGTCTTTATAAAATCACATTGAATCTCATTGAATGTCTGGTAATTTTGATCCTTGTATATACTTTAGCATCTATTTACTGGAAGACTACTTTGAGCAGCTGGGTGAAATGAGAGTCTGAGGTGCCTGTGCTCAGCACATTGCTTCCCTTGGGGCCATCTACCTCCACTGTTCAGCATGAGCTCCTCTGTTTCCCACTTTGGGGGGAGTTTTAGTGCATGGGGTTTTTGTCTCCGATCTGTAACTTTATTCTGGAAATGAGTCAAACACAATAGAAATACACTTACTCAGGGTGCAGAAGTGTTTTGTTTGCAGTTCAATATTACAGATGGTCCCAAACTCTCAGTTCTCATCCTTGTAGAGAACCTCCTCATGTTCTGGTGACATGACACTGAGTGGGACTGCAACATGTAAGGGATGTTCCTCACTCATATGCATGCATGTCTATAAGGGTCAACAGTAGAGCTTCCCAAAATATCCAGGGATGCCCGTTTGCACTTTTCAGACATGGCTGCAGGACTCCGTAGAGCTTCAAACCTCTTGTTTTGACTTGTGCACACATACAAATGCACAATGTGGGGACACAAGAGTCCTTTGTCCAAATGACCTTGAGCCATCTCAAACTCATCTCAAAGGCCGTGACTTTCCCATCGCAGGGTACAGAGGGAGAAGTGGCAGCACCAAAACCCACAGCCCCCAGTGCCACAGCACAAACAAACCAGAGGCACCGAGACTATGGGACATTTGCAGCCCCGCGTGAAACTGCCATCGAGGCAAACAAAAGGAAACTGTTGGAAAGCACAGAGCTGGCGTCTTGTCAGAGCAGCCCAGCTCTGCTGGCAGCATCGTGGGGCTCTGTCCCCACCCACACACCATGGACTGGCACCACGGTGTCCCTAAGAAGAATATGCCCATTTCTTAATGAGAAATGCATTGATTTGTCTGATAAGCAAGCAATTATCTGAAGACAATATCATCGTTTGTGGGTAGGAAGCCGTCCTCCATCATGCCAGGGATGTGACCAAGCACAGTGCGTGTTTTACTTTAGGCTAAGGGCTCCCTTTCATCTAGGCTGTGGTTTCTTTTCACAACCAGTGACTGTAACTGGCTTGCATAAAGCTACCTTTCATCTGATTTCCTAGTAAATACAGTTTTTAATTCACACAGGGTCAGTTGCTGGTGACTAGAATATTTTCTAGCCTTAATTTCCATGACAGGAACGTGTCTGAACAGGTATGCAATGCACCTACTACCACATACCTAGATAAAGAAGGAACGCTGCAGGAGTGTATCACAACCGTGCATCTCAAACGATGCGGATTGGCTCTGCGTGTCATTCTCTCTCATATTCTCTCCCATATTCCTAGAATCACGGAATGGTTGAGGTTGGAAGGGGCCTCTGGAGGTCATTTGGTACAACCCCCTGCTCAAGGACATGAACTGAGCTGCGGGATGATCCCAGACATCTGATATATAGTTCTGTTAGAAGACATTTTTAGAAGAGCCTACGTCCTCTGAAGGAAGAAGGTAAAAACCCAAATACCCCAAAAATAAAATTTAACAAAATAAAATGAAATAAAATAATCTATACTCCTGAAAATGGGAAGTGTTTCTCCTGTTGGAGAAGAGTTAACAGTTTAGACTGTGTGCCTGCATGAGCTCCTTGGTCCTCTTGTGAGCCAAGGCAGATTTTCACATACTTCTAGGCTGTAGGTGACCATATTCCTTCACAGCAGTGTCTGTAGGTGGGCAGAACTTGAAGACCCTTGGAGTGAAGGGCAACACTCATATGCTTTAAGTTTAGCATGCATTTAAGTAGTTTTCTGGACTCAGACGACTGAGAGTCTTGCAGAATGGAGCCACACCCAGCCAACATCCTGCCATTAAACTTTTGATCCCTTTATTACAACGAGATAGAGACTTTTCGTAAACTATTTCAAATCATGCAGTACATAATTCTTAACTTAAAGAATGTAATCCAAATCCCATTAATTTCTACACAAATTATTTACTTTATCATGGAATATGACTATACACAGAGCTGGAATATATATGGCTTTAAAATAATCTTCAATAAATGTATTTACTTGCTGCAGCTTAAGAAAACTCCTTACCATCAGATCTTAATCTCTTCCCACAGAAAACAAAGAACAGATTTTTCAGCATTTTGCCTGTTTCCTAGCTGCTATTACCAATGCACTGGCATTAGTTTAGAAGAAGACTGTCCTACTAAACATGACTATCCTTTTAAAAAATAATTGCTAGAGGCGACTTTGAATAGGCTCTATGAGGGCAGAAAAGGAGATGGGGAAAGAAGAGAATTGCTGTTGTTTTGATCCATTGCCCTCACATTCCCTCAAATCCTCTTTGATTTAGTTTCTTAGACTGCTTTCACCATCCTAAAATGCCATAATCAGAACCTCATTTCTCCTGTATAAATACTAATTCTAAAATTGAGTCACAACTACTAGCTTTATCTCCATTGCATTTTTCCACTGTATGCAACAACATATCTGTGACGCAACTCCATAGGCTCCAGCAGGATAGCTGTCCCAACGGCACAGCAGATCTCAACTCTGGCACTGGGCTTTCTCCACGTGTTATTTCCACATGTTGGAAATACAGGATATCTAAGTTTGGAGCCTCTCCTGCACTCCATTCAGATAGTTTGGAAGGCACTCTATCACCCTCCTAAAATCTGTATTAACCTGGCACTGAGTCTGAGAGCATAGCTTTGGGGTAGAATATTACAGAAATACTGTGATAGCCCCAGAGAGGCAATCCTAATCTGGGAAATCATGATTCAACATTAAAAAAAAAAAAAAAAAAAGATATGGAAAGGCACAAAAAGCCTTCTTGCAATAATACCATGTGAGCATTAAACAGCTGATTAACATTATGTTTGCAATCTCTAAATTTTTAAGACATCTCCGTTATTTTTTCCTAATCATATCATTCAAGAACAAACACAAATGCTGCCAAATTGTCATGATGGCCCATAACAGGAGAGGAATAGGGAGCAGGAATGCTCCAAGTGTCCTCGGGAAGGAGTAGGGCTCTCTTGGAGTAGTACACAAATGGGGCTGCTCCCATGGGCAGTTTATAATCTTCATCTCAGGAAATCGTTGAGAGAGATTACTGGGTGGGAGGGGAAGTACTTCTTTGTCAAAGCTGGATAATGTTCTGCAGTTTGTATCGAAGAATAGCCCACAGCTGCAATTTATTCCTATCCCAATGACATTTTTTCCAAGGAGGCTGCTCCACTGACAGGAAGAAAGGGACCTTCGCATTTAGCAAGTTCAGAGAAATACCAGTGAGGAGAGGAGGGTCTTCATCCCATGGTCTGAGGCATTTGGCCACTCTGCAGCTGCAGCTGTGATGGAGGATGCCTGACTAACCATGCATCACTCTCAGATAATACAGTTAGGATCTGGATGCACCAGACTGCCCAAAATTCACCTTCCTGAGCTACAGGAAAAGCAAGAACCATGTGGCCCTAGCGGTGGGTGTTCAGGAAGGAGAAAGCTGTCACTCTGAACTACAGCCAAATATCTTACCTTCAAAGGCAAACTTGAGAGAAAGGCTGTCAAACCTCAGTCCTCCAGAAACTGCTTACCTCCTCTTGAGATGAGGGCATCTCATTTAACATCTTCATCAACGACCTGGATGACGGGATAGAGTCCACCCTCAGCATGTTTGCTGATGATACAAGGCTGGGAGGAGTGGCTGACATGCCAGAAGGCTGTGCCACCATTCAGCAAGACCTGGACAGACTGAGGAACTGAATGGAGTGGAAACTTATGAGCTTCAATAAGGGCAACTATACTTGGGGAGGAATAGCCATATGCATCAGTACTGGCTGGGGGCTGACCTGCTGGAGAGGAACTTTGCAGAGGAGGATGTGGGTGTCCTGGTGGGAAACAGATTGGCCATGAGCAGCAGTGTGCCCTTGTGGCCAAGAAAGCTGATGATATCCTGGGATGCATTAAAGAGAGTGTGGCCAGCAGGTAGAAGGAGGTGATCCTCCCATTCTGCTTTGCCCTGGTGAGGCCACATCTGCTGTACTGCATCCTGTTCTGGGCTCCTCAGTTCAATAAAGGCCAGGAACTACTGGAGAGAGTGCTGTGGAGGGCCACAAAAATAATGAGAGGCCTGAAGCATCTCTCTTATGAGGGAAGACTGAGAGATCTGGGGCTGTTCAGCCTGGAGAAGACTGAGAGTGAATCTTATTAAAGCTTATAAATATCTAAATGGCAGGAGTCAGGTGGATGGGTCAGACTCTTTTTGGTGGTTCCCAGTGATAGGACAAGGGGCAATGGGCACAAACTAGATCACAGGAAGTTCCATCTGAACATGAGAAAGAACTTATTTACTCTGAGGGTGACAGAGCACTGGAACAGGCTGCCCAGGGAGGTTGTGGAATCTCCTTCTCTGGAGATACTCAAAACCAACCTGGACACTTTCCTCTGTAACTTACTGTAGGGAACCTGCTTAGCGGTGGGTTGGACTCGATGATCTCCAGAGGTCCCTTCCAGCCCCTACCATTCTTGTAATTCTATGATTCTGTGATTGCCTGGATACCCGTGGACTGGGACCATGATCCCTGGCAGACAGCAGCCAGGATTTCAGGACATACCTGAAAGAGTGCAGGGACAAGGACCACTGTTAGAGAGGGAGCAGGTGTATTACCACTGAGGACTGGGTGAGGGGAGCAAGAGGAGTGTTTCAGTGTCCAGGCATCTAGCACAGACGTAATGGCCACAGGTCAGGGAGGTAAATTCCTGCAGTATGAAATTCAGTATTAGAGCTGGAGTGGTTGCTCTGCCCATGAGTTTGCCTCTGTGGGATGACAGTACTGAGATCAAGGTGCAAACAGTGCATCAGGAAACCAAACTCTTCAGACTCCTAGAGCAATCCTCTCAGAGCAGAAGATATTTTCTATTCCAATTCTTATCATCCATCACACAACTTCTGGCCCAGGAAGTGAAGAAGTAGCTCAAGAAAAGAAGAACTCAGAACATGTTATGTCATTCAAGCACTCACTGAAAAATGTTTTGGTATGAGGCAGGCAGCCCTGGCCTCCTGTCCGAGACCTTTCCTACACTTCGGAGCTCCTCCACCAACCTCCACTAAGCAAAGGAGCAGTTTATGGGGTTGATGAAAATAACTGTTTTCCAGAACTGTTTGAATCACTGTTTGCATGTTTTTTGTAACTGAGTCCACACTTCTGCTTTTGCTGGCATTGTTATTACAGAAACGACATTTTAAAGAATAAAGAGGCTTGAGTTGCAACAGAGTTTTCCCACAGCTGGTGGGTTGGTACAGCACTGCCCCAGGCCACAGTTAGGAGAGCATTTTCCGTAATAGTAATGCTTGTTTAAGAAGCTCTTGCCCCTGGCCTGTTATTTCTGTCCCTGTGCTATATTTCAGCATCTTTTTTGCCTGTACCAGTGCAATTGTTTGTTAAACTACGCCATAATGCAAATCATGGAAACAATCTAACTCATAAACCTTCCAAAAAAAAAGCTGTGGGCTTGAGGGGGGGTTGTCTCTAATGCATCATTTCCCTGTTCTTGTTGACAAAGCCCTGCAAACAGTTATAATGACACGATGAAGGAGATGGTGAGCTGCAGTGCAGGCAGAAAGTGATGGCTTGGGGTGGGGATTTTTTAAGCAGCTTTGCTCTCAGAGATGGTGTATGGTCTCTATACACCATCTGACTCATCAGAGCACTGTGAGTTGTGCTCTGCCCCAGCACAGACTTCCGCTCATGTATTCTACTCTCTGGACATTTTCTCCACTGAGGACGTTCTCAGATGCTGTGAGCTTGCAGCCTTCCACCAGTTTCTTCACAAGTTTTTTACGATACTAAATGTCTATGTTTTTATTTTCACCATGCCAAGTGTTAATGTAAAAAGGAAATAGAATTCATCTTCAGCTTTTGTGATATTTTTGGTCTTGAAGTCAAGTTCCCCAAGAGAACCTTAACCCTTCCAGGCTGTCAAGCACTGCTTAATCCCACTGTAGATGATATCTATTTAATGGCCTGTGAAGCAATGTCAGGAGGGTGCCAGTAAGAGCTTTCCCTCTGTCCCTTCAGCAAATCATCCAATAAAACCACACAGACAGATCTAACAAGGGAGAAAAAGAAGGGAAAAGAGAGATAAAAAAATAAAACATTTTCAGACCTTCTTTATGTACGGGATAAAGAAACAACAGAACACGAAATCAGTGTATCTGTTTCCTGCACAGGACTTCTTTAGAACAGGTATCTTGTCAGCTAGATTAGTCATGAAAAGGAAAAAGATATATGATACTGGCTGGATTGCAGGGACATGACAGTGAGATTCCACTGCTTATTCATGATGGGTTAATTTGAAAGAGAAAAGATGTCTCTCTGAGTGGCCCTCATGATAGTCTTGTGAGAATAAGCAACAGACAGAGTGGAGCCCATCTGGGATTTTACCAGTTAGGCTCTCTGAGGTCAAAGACCTCATATTGCATAAAAAATATTAACTTGAAAGACACCATTTAATGCTTGCAGAAGCCATATCGCATGTATTAAGTTGAAATTGCATATAACTTTATGTCATTTTTATCAGTTACTTCACAATTGTGTATTTTATTCCTGCATTTAAGGAATTAAAGTTCATTAATTTAATTTCATCTTATCAAGAAGCAGCCAAACAGATGGTCAGCAAAGGAAAGGAGAAGAAAACAAAAAGCTTTTTCACTCTAAGGGTTCTGCTGTATGTCATGGGGCTTACATGAGCTCACAAATCACTGGTAATAAAATAGATGCTTGGTGGAAACCAAGGACATCAGTCCACAAAGAGACAGAAAGCCAATGGTGTACAACAGTAACAGCAATTAACTTTAAACCAGTTCTTCACTGCCATATGAAGTGTCCATACTGAAATCATACCTTTTATTATTTGTTCATACTTGTAGAGTAGTACTGCTACAGCAATTGACAAAGAGGGCTATCGCATAGAAAGACAAGGACCAGGCGTGCAGGATACTCCAAGCTTACAACCGAAGCACACTTGCAAATTTTCACTGAACGCAGAACTGCAGCATCTTCTTACACAAGCCTTCAAATACAAGCTCGCTTCATTGGTGTTTTATCAACAAATACTGAACAGACTTTTTATCTTCATATGAAACTGGATATTTCTTTGCTTAAAACCCTTTGTAAGAATAATTTCTGCCCTTGTTGTTTAACTGCACAATATCTGTGCAAAAGGAGTCTTGACAAGTCAACAACATACAATGGAGTAGATGATTCTTGATACAAATATTTTCAAGAGTGACAGTTAAGTATTTCAGTCAAACTGTGTCACACTAAAATTAGATGGCTTTTAACAATTCAAGAGATCAAAAGCATCAGCAATGGAGAAAAACAGGAAATCTTAATTCTAGAAATGAAATTCTCTTCAAAGAATGCTGTGCTTCCATTTCATCATTATAACCTAAACAAAATAGATGAATTCAAGCCATTTAGGGCTTTGTCATGGTTTTTTTTTTTTTTTTTTCTGGATATCAAATGGGATTTATTGATTTTAACAAATTTGGAGTATGAATATAGAACATAGTCCACCAAAGCTGCATCACAAGATTGTAGTTATCCTGTGGTTCTGTCCTACCATGGACATAAGAATGGAAGTTTCCAAGAAAGTTTCACTTTATTACAAGGACAGGGCAAGTATCAGTTTAGTCCAATTTCAGGTCTCTGACCTCAATAAAGAGCAGATGCTTCCAGAAAGACTGTAACAAGGCAAGTATAGACTAGTTCTTACCCTGGAGAGGAGCCATTTGAAACTTCTTAGGCCAAGATTACTGACAAGCTATGAAATCATTAATCTAGGTTGAGGAGAAGGAAAACAGATTTCTCTTGCTTTTGGAAAACTGTAAAACCCATCTACATCTCAGCTTTTAGGAGGTTCCCTTACAACTGGGAAAAATGCTGGCATACACAGCCTATCTCCAAGGGCAGACCATAACCCACTCATCATGCATATCACTCGGTGAGAAATGCCATGACACCTCTTGGGAGTCTGGAAGGCAAGCCTGCTAACATTTTAATGAATACTTTTTTTTTTTTCTGTTTGCATATCTGACAACAAGCATTTTCCCTCATCCATAACATTGATGCCCAGTGTACCCCAAAAATCCCAAAAAGTGCTGTATGAGTCTCTGGTCTCACTTCTGTCATGAAGGTGGGCGCCATACCACAGCAGGTCAGACTTGTGCTGGGCATTAGGAGAACACAGTCTCAGTGTAACTCAGCACTGACTCATTGTGGCCTTGAAAAGCCACTCACACATCTGCTCTGCATCAATGTGCCCATCTGGTACATGGAGATAATGTTGTTTACCCATCTTCATAAAGTGCTCTGACTGATGAAGGTGGAGAAACACTCATAAACTATTGTGCTGAAGACGCCAAGCCTAGATAGAACATAGAGATAAACACCAGATGTTATTGATGGTCTGCTGCTCTTGGGAAGATTTCTTAGAGTGATGTGATCAGATATGATGTTGGATGAAATAGAAGTGAGTACAGAAAACAGAAGCTGGTAGAATATTAGGGGTGACAACAACACAAAGCAACAACAACCAGCTTGTAGAAGAAAGCTGCTGGTTTGCCTATGGCAGCAAAATCTGCCAGCAAAATACCCAAGGAAATGTTGAGCAGATGAAGACTCATTTGCCTTGAGTGCCTACAGTTCATCGATTTTAATTTAGCAGCATTTACAAGAAGTTGTTCTTGGTTTATTCTCCCATCAATTTATTTGAACCAGTAGGTCTTCAAAGTCAAACAAATGTAATAAAAGAATATTTTCCAGCATATACTGTTGCAACAAAGAAGAGAACAGTGGAACACATTTTTTCCCAAACCATTTACTAGTCTCCAGGGAGATATAATTTCCTTTCAAACTGAACTACATTTCAATTCACAGGACATTTTTACTAGCCATTTTGGACTAAGTAATTGACTCCTTTGGAAGCAGTTCCCTCATTGTCACAGTATCAATTAGTCAATGAAATATCACAAGGTAAAGTGAGAAACAGACAAGATAAGCATACACTCCACTTGGCGCTTGGAATTAAAGCCTCCTTTTACTCAGCTGCTTAGCTGTTGCTCAAATCTTCATATCACCATATTCAAATGAGCAATAATTCTTATTTTAGGCGGAATTATGGAACATACAGTGATGTGTAAAAACCAACAAGAGCATTCCACCATCAGTAGGTACCGGCAGGATGTGAAGCAGAAGACTGCTGTGGGCTGTGTGAAGCAGTCCTCTACTGAAGCAGGTGAAGTGATTCACCCCAGACCACGGAAAGGCCAAATGCTTACTGCCACTGGAATGCTCTTGCTGCTGCTCAAGGATGGTGGTATCTTGCAGATTTGGGGCAATACTCAGCTCCTTTGGATTCCTAGTCCAGAGTGCCACATCAGCACTCTGGACTACCACTGCCACTGCTGATGCAGGAAAAAAATGCTAGAAGATGAGGGCAGTGGTAGGCTGAGCTCTTGAGAAGAAAACCAGTGAATAAGCAGAAGGTGGAGCCTCTATACCCACCAGCTATGTACAATGAGTCTGCTTTGTGCAACTCCACAAAACCACTGCTACCCACTGGGGATTTGTATGCAGAGTGATGCATGGACGTGATGCATTTGGGGTTGGCTGTAGCTTCCTTTCATGCTCTGTTGTGAAAGAACTTACTATACTGCGTGATGAAGGTGTACAGGAACGTTCACAGTTAATGACTAGTCAGCCACTGCTGCTTGCTTTTATATTCATCCCTCTTCTGTCAAGGAAAGCTCAATAGCACATGCTCAGCATGAGAGTAATGTAATCAACACCATATTTTGAAAGATTAAATTGCTCCTTTATCAGGAAGTATCAGAAAAAGTAATTTGGAAACCTGAAAAATCTCTTGGGCAGTGGAGTGTGTAAACTTTGTATTAGAAAGCCCAGAAAGAAAATGATATGAAAACTTCATTATTGTGGACTGACCTGAATCACCAATATTCTCATGACATGATCTGACATGACATATGACTGTTACCAACTGAAATCTGATTAGCAGCTTCAAGTACAGTAGCTGTATTCAAACAATGAGTAAGAATTAAAGATCCAGGCAAAGTTTCACAAAGCAAATAATTTCCTTTTAATTGAAACCATACGGGCATAGTTTTGGATGCAGTGAATACTCTCAAGTTTTTGTTTCTTTTGAACATGAGTGGTTTTAAGCCTATTATTACTTGAATATATTGTGCTACATCCTCCAATTGAAAAAATGTTATGGAAAAGGCAGCAGAAAAATACATTTCCCTCATCCCTCCCCATCTGACTGTGGCATACCAGCAAGCTTTTGGCATGGTAACATATATTAATACTACACGTCTATATGGGAATCATATACCACATTTTTATGTTGCAGCCTTAGCCAATGTTTCCTTCTTGTAAAACGTCCAAGATTCCTGGTAGAAGCTTTATTACAAAAGTTGCATTGTTTCCACTGAGTTATGTACTAAGAATAATCAGACAAAACTGTGATATTAACCCTAACGGAAACAAGACATCCCTTGTTATCTGCTGCCAATGAAACTTCATGATTTGAAGAGACCCCGAAGTACTGTGAATAGCTTCAGAAAGGTAGAGACATTCATTTCCATGTCTACATGTTGTACTCTGGCTGCTCTTAAAATGACGTATGATCCTTCTAGAGGCAGAAATTCCATCAGCTGCCAATCCTGCCCTTTGCCCCTGCATGGGGACATGGACGAGAGCAAGGGAGTGGGGCAAGACAATGCAGCGGGGTAATGGTAACTTACAGTCTGTAAAGAATGCGCTGATCACATGAGATTTTGGTTGTTTCCAGTTGCTAGATGTCGTTAAAATAAATTTAAACATTTTAAATATTTTCCACACATTGCTTTACCATTGCTGTGGTTACCAGGTATGCTCTGTGATCTCAGATTCAATGCTCTGGTCCTTTTAAGTGGAAGAGCAGACAGCAGGGTTCAAGCAAAAAAATGAAAGTGGAAGCGCTTGTGTGCACGTGCAGCTGACTTACAGGTCTTTTTTTTCCACTAGCCCCATAGCACAATGATGTTAAAGAGCTACGAACAGAAAGCAGTGTCAACAGGGAAAATGTGGCCATGTAGTGACCACCGACTCTGCAGGGCTGCAGCCTGGACAGATAGAAGTGCCATGTGTGGATAGCAGGGCCACTTGTTTTCTTCCACACAGTTATCAAAAAATAAGTCTTTAATGAAATTTCAGGTAATAATTACTATTACACTGTTCACTAGCTCAAAACACTGAAGGCACATTGTTTGTCCACATAAAGATGCTGGCATGGACACATTTACACCTCTGGGAAGGATCTCTCTCCTTGCTCAGAACAGGAAGAGCAGCCATTGTGTGAGTAATTTGGGATTCAGAACAGCATAGAGAAGAAGTTGTGCACTCCTTCATAAAAACTTAGCTAAAGACGTATGTGGGAACAAGGCAGTTACAAAAGCTAAGACAGAGGAAACTCTGTCTGCAGCTAATCCTACCAGTTTTAAGGAGGCAGTTCCTTTGCATTCAAAGAGGAAAAGATGTGAAATAATAATACAAATAATCCATGATTATATTCCAAGTGTTATAGCTCAGATCCAATTCTACAAGTTTTTCAACAAGTTTCTGTGATGCTATGAAGCAACAAGAACAACATTTTTTGAGTTCACAGGAAATATTCATAAACATAAAGGTTAACAAATATTTAAGCAACATGTTTTGCTAGGAACTCAATCTTATGTTTTTCTCTATCTTGCAGTAGAACTTGCGCAATGGCTCCAAACCACGTAATATTCAGTTCTGACCCCCGCCCCCTGACAGACAGTGTCTGTGGCACCCTCAGCACTACATGAAAATCATATGAATTACCATATGAATTGTGTTAGGCTGTCATTGACTAAACACAGTGTTCATTACCATGGTAGGCATACTTATTACATTCTTCTATTGCCTTTCCTGTAGAAAGATTTCTTATTAAAGTAGACTGATTTTAAAACAAGAATGAAAAGTACACCTGGGCATTAGGTAACTTACACAGTACAGATAACTCTTAACTGTGACTTTCAGATTAAATATTTTGAGACCAGATGTTCAGATGCTGCAGTGATAGCAAAACATGAGTTCAAAAACCCAGCTTGAAAGCTCTGCAGTTTTCAAGGCTTAATGCAACCCACTGCCTGTCTGGAGACCTTCGCATTGCCCCTCGCAGCTGGCGGGACGGGGAGGTGAAGGAGATGCCCTCCTCTCCCCATACAGCTGTAGTCTGAGCTGTGCTGGGACGCAGTCTTTGAAGAAATTCCCTTTGCAGGAAGGGAGACTGTTGAAACTGTGTCTGTTCACCAAGGACAGAACATAATTGCCAGCAAATCCCATGACCTCTGCTCAAAGGCAAAGCTATTATAAAGCCCAGCCTGATATCCCAGCACAGTCTGTACAAATAACAAAACTACAATAAACTCAAGGAAGCTCTGAGACAGAGGTCTTAGTATGGTCAAACTGAGATGTTGGTCTTCATGTTTCTTTGGATTGCTACTATACAGCATTAAATAGCACGATGTCAATTATTTTCACTTTTTAGGCTGAAAAATCCTGCAATGCATCTCCATCTGGACATTACCTCCTGCTTATCGTAGCTTGGCTGATGAGCTAGCTGAGACGAACCTGTCTGGCTGAGGAGCAGGCATGTTCCAGCAGGAAGCCCATTTGGGTCCTATCGTTGCTTGCTACTGCACTTCTCTGATGTGCACAACCCAGGGCTGTTATGGGGAGGGAAGGGGACAGGTACGGATGAACAATGCCTTAGTGAGAACAAGGCATTCTGATCCCACTGGTTTGTCAGATTACTGAAGTCATTTGACTGAATGTAAAAAATGTTTCAACTAATCCTTTTGCCACCCTGACCTTATTTCTAGGTCCTCTTAAAACAAACAAACAAACAAACCAAACAATCGAAAAAAACCCCACAACCTTAAACTTAGTAATTAACTACTTAATTTCCTCAAATTTGCATTTATCATTCCATTGTGCAAATTTGACCCAAAGCAATAAGGTTTTGGTTAACTTAAACCTGAAGTAATACTATTCCAAGCCCTGTTAGGATAAAAATCAACCTCACATCCGGCTCATGGAATCTTTTTAATGCCCTGATCCGACATTTTCACAGCCGACTGCAGGCATGTCTCCCACACCTCTCTGCTTCATGCCCAGCAGCTCCACAGAGCCGATCCCCTTCCTTCCAAATGGATTTGGTCGGCAGGGCGCTGACTTAAATAAGGTGTGTGATGCCATGTGTGCCATAAAGCAGCATGACAATGTGATTCGCATGCTGCCTACAGATTTTCCAGAATCTCTTTGTATTGCCGGGCTCGTAATCTTTCATATCGTTTGGATGAACTCTTGGAATAATGATTCGGTCTGCATAGCTGGTTTTTCCATTTCTGTCATTAAAGCTGCTCTAAGGGCCATGCTGAAATTGCAACGAAAGTTTTTCCCACATCGCAAATCACTGCAGCATTTGGTGTGCACTTTATCAATAAAAAGATTAACTTACTTATAGGAAAAGGATGTCAAAGTCCACAATTGTCCAAGCCACGAGAAAAACAAGGTTCTGTTTCAGTTAAACTAGTTGTAGCAATGTCACTTTTTAACCCTCAGCTCCTCAGGTAGAGTACAAGGCTCACAAGTGGGTACTACCTTATGTATGGTATTAAATTAGTGCTGTTAACCTTGCAGGTCAGCCTTTTGAAGTCAAGCAGGCATTTTGCTATTGATTTCCATGGAACCAGGATTTCATATTTATTTCCACTGACTATTTCAAAGCATGAGGAAAATTTTCTGCTTAAAAGCCCAGAGAAGAAATGTGAAACAGAAGGATGCAGAGAGCAGGATTTCTCCCTTGGTGGGAAAGCAGCATCTTCCAGTACCATCCCAGCTGACAGCAATCTATGCCGTCTCTGAGACAGCCCTGTAGGGACTGGCAGATGTATCTAAAATCCTTGCAGAAATCAATTCTAATGGCTTTCCAGGAGTGAGAGAAAAAGCGACAGACAGATAAATGACCCAAGTGAGGCTGAAGCAAATATAAATGGGGATGAGGGAGAGTGGAAGAGTCAAAGTTAAAGTCAAAACTGCAACCATGAGGCACTGAGAGATGGATCAACTCTGGTATATATCCATGTTCAAATCCAGGTTTGTAAGGTTCATGAGAAAAAGCTTTAACTGAGCTAGGTAGAGGAATTTGGGAGAGAGGTCATTTATAATCTGTTTCTATTCACTGAAATAGGATAAGCACCAGACCCCATGATTTTGTTAGTCAAGCATTTTAAGGAATGCTAAGAGCTGATAGTAAATTTCCAAAAGGTCTGGCTTCTGTCATGAAGAAATCATATTTCTTAAAGGAAGAAAGAGCTAGCAGTGAAAAAAAAAATATCAGTAGTAAGGAAAAAATAAGCAGCATAGGCAGCCAGGGACTGATCACAGCAAGCGCATGCCAAGGAGCTACTGGTGCAGGGCTGTCATGGATTGGAACTACAGCAAGCCATGGGGCTATGGAAGTGACCACCAGTGTGTGAGAATGGGCCCTCTACTGAAATGTAGCACAGCGAACACGAGGTAAAAAGATGGCTCTCTGCATCAGTTTCCAGTTGGACCACATTCATGGTATCACTGGGGCCAGCAGAGCCTACTCAGATGCTCAGGGAGATCCCACTGGGGCCCAGGCAGTCATGCTGCCCTACAAGAGTCCTGGCCAAGGACTCCTGCAGCAGCTCCAACCAGTTCAAAGCACTGGCACAAATTTCCATTCCTGAATACAAAATGGAAGAGACCTGTTTTTAGAATGTAAGTGAGATTACAAGATGCTTTAAGAAGGTTTTGTATACTCCTTCTAGAGGAAAACGATTTCACAGCCATTTTGTCATTTCCATAACTCCTGGGATCATATTTAATTTGTAACTGAGGACCTGAATTTCTTGGGACAGACCAAAATAGGAATTCCTTTTTCTCTGTGCATTTCCTTCTAGGCAGCACAAACCCAAGTGAACAAGTTCATTGTTCAAGTGAGAAGAAAAAGGAAGGGCTTTTCAGCTACCTGTGGGGGATCCCCATCGTATACTGGACTGGGCTCTCAGGTTTCTTAATTTTTGTTCAGAAACATGAATATGTTTTTTTTTTATCAATATTGCCCTAGAGATCAGATGAAAGCTGAGGCTCTCAGAGCAATCACACATGTTGAAGAGGAACCAGAGGTTGTCCCTTTCTCCTGGCTGCCAAATGTGACTTGATGTCTAATCTGCTGAAGAAGCCCCCAGGGTGTAAGTTCATACTTAACATGGCAAAATGACATAGCTCCAGTTTTCCTTTTACTGGTTCCTCTTGCCGGAAATTGTTCACTGACCTTAGCACAAGCTAGTGAATGATTCCACATCCTGAAAATGCATTGTAAAGAAGGAATTATGCACCCTAAGCATTTAGTGCAATCCCACAGAGAAGTGGAGGAGTCACCGTCCCTGGAGGTGTTCAAGAAATGCGGGGTTGTGGCAGTGAAGGACATGGTTAGTGGGCACGGTAGGGATGGGTCAGTGGTTGGACTAGATGATCTTAGAGGTCTTTTCCAACCTTAATGATTTTATGAGGAAAGTGGCAATGTGCACTGTACTTTGCATGAGAGCATCAGACAAATTATGTGACTGAGCAATCTTTTGATTTCTCGGGGAAAAGTGCCTTAGCCCACTTTAGTTGGGGCTTGACCCCCTCTGCCCCAGGCAGTCTGTCCCCAGCAGTTTTTGTGAGTGCTTGTTGGCCATTGCCCTGCTGCATCCCAGCTCCCATCACAGCATCAGCTTGCTGAGCTGCAGCCCCAGCATCTCCCCTGTTCCCATCCTTGCTTTTCTGCCCTTTTCTCCCCTGTCTAGCCATCTTAATTTTCCCCCAGCACATCCCTTTAAAGGCAGGATTTAGCCCATCTCTTGAAAAAAACACAGAGCTGCCCCTGAGGTGGAAATGGTGCAACCGAAGAAAAGAAAACAGGAGGTGAATGATTATGGAGACAGCAGGAGGAGGGGCAACCCACGTCCTCCTCAGAAGGCAGGGGATTAGCACAGCTGTGTGGGATCAATGTCCTGGAAGAGCCCAGGGCTGGCGGACCAAGGACACAGTGTAGCAGCCATACGCACGGCAGGGGGAGAACACCCAAATAAGATAATTGCTCCATGTCACTGGTGTCCTTTCCTGAATCTCCGCATTGTCCCAGGGACACGTACAAGGTCTCCGGGAGCTCAGCTGCCTGGCTGGGCCCCGTGCTCTATTCTGCTGGCAAACTCAGGCAGACTCATCACCAGGACCTCCACTGAGCTGCAGCTTGCCAAGGTGCAACCCTGTTAGGGGCTTCCTGGCACTGCTTTGGGGTGGGATGCTGTGCATAGTGCAGCACACAGGGACAGAGGAGGGTGCAAAGGTGCAGGATGCTGGGTACTGCTGACACACGAGTCTGTCCCGCACCAGCGACACACAGCACAGGGACATTGGAGCCTCAGAGAACAAGCCCCTGCTTTGGTCTTGATTTGATGGTTGTCTCCAGTAGCAAACGAACATTGTTTTTTTCTAAGACTTGCCTGTGAAGTGAGCTGGCTTGCTTTTGAGGAGACAGCTCTTTCAGAGACAACAAGCCAGCTTGCGGCAGGCACCAGCAGGGAAAGTTCTGCATGAGCAGTTGCAGTTATAGCACGAAAGGCAGCCCTATAATTAGGACTGGGAGCCATCTATTTAGCAGGCAAGAGCCTGCAGCCTGTCTCGAGGGGCTGCTCCCCGACAGCCCCTCTGGCAGCTCCACATGGGGGCTGCTCCCTGTCCACATTTCTACCACCTTCTGGGGCTCCATCTACAGCTCCTTTGCAAAGTCAAATAAATTATGTCCATCAGCTCCCCTGCCCAGCTATTTAGCGGTGTATTTTGAAGAATTCCATTAGCTTCATTAGACATTATTAGCTTTCCATTTAGATATAATATTCCTGTATAAGGGTGCTATTTACTAAGCTATTTTACCTATAAGCTACAAAGTTTTTTGAGTTGGCAGTGCGAGCATGCGTGCTTGGCAGGGTTCGATTCACATGGCAATGAGGGCATTGTAAATACCTAGACAAATTAATAATGTAGCACCAAAGAGGCGCACAAGTCAGTTAATATTAATGCTAATATCAAAGCTGTCTAGAGCAGCAGACAAGATAATTTTTCTCATTGTCAGGTATAAAGGGAGAGCAGCTATGTCCAAGTATAGATTGCATGACTTGGCTTTAAAAACTCTAACTATTGAAAAAAATCATTCTAGCTCCTCTCCTTTAAAGAAATGATCAATGTTCTCTGTCTCTGACTTAGTAAAGAAACTAGAGCTGTGCCCTTAAACCAGGGCAGCCCATTTATCTTGACAGACCTTGACGAATACAATTACAGAGCACCTACCCTGAGCAGCAGCTGAGGGGAGAAGTTAAAATGAAGACCTAATATTGGAAAGAATTGATCAGCCTCCTCTGCTCTCCCCTCTGGAGCCTGCTCAGGGCTCATTTATTGGAAAGACTGATGGCAGCGCTGAGACTGTGGGGCTCACCCGGGCTCGCCGTGGATGCACTTAAATGATTAGGGCCCATCGGCCACCTGGCTGGAGTCAGCTGTTGGTCCTGCAGCAGGCCGGGCGCTGAGTGCTGCCGGCAGAGCCCCGCTGGTCGATAGCGCCGGGCCCGGCTGCTCGCTAAGAGCCAGAGAGACGGGCTGGTGCATATGTGATGACTAGAATTTAATTATATATCAGATTGATTTTCAGTTACAGCCCCGAGGAGAGGCTCGCCAGAATTGCAAATTCGTGAGAAAGGCCCCGTGTCTCCTCTCTACATTCTTCTCTCCCTGTATTCCTGTGCTCTGTGGAAAATTTTACAGGCGCTCTACCTTCAGCTCTCTGTCTGGGGATAAACAGCTTCAGAGTTTCCAGTAATAATGAGAAGATCAGCTCTATCTGAGACTGAGCCTGTTCAGGGCTGGAAAAGGAACTTTTAAGATGTGGAATGAAATGAAGAGTCTGATTGTAATGGGGATTTTTTTTCCTTAATGTCAGTTTCCCAGCGCTGAGTTAAGAAGCAGAACTTGCCTTCACACTGAGGGGTTCAATCTTGGGTGTAGCACCAAAGAGAGCTGAATTCTGACCTGTCTTTAGAAGTGAGAATGTGTGAGTAATTGGGCATTCTTGTTTATAAACCCATCTAATCCTTGCCCTGGATGGGACTGGGAATACTCCCCATACCGGAGCAACCAAATGGGTCAGAGTCCAAAGGCTTTCGCACAACCCTCCTAGATCAGTTTTGTTTCCTTTATGGGTGTTCCTATGGCTGCTAACATCAGAGATTTTAACAAGACTTTTAACAAAGTACAGTTGATTATTTCACATTGGTATGTGAAGTGTACAGTGGGGAAATGCATGGAAAAAAGAGGATGGAGCTGGATTTCAGAAAAAAATGTTATATTTTATTCTGGGTCTGATCTGCTTACTTCAAAATATTGAGAAAAAAATTTGTCAGTAAATTCATTCTGAGATATTTTTAAATGGTATAAAGTGGAAATCTTCAGAAAAAAAAAAGGATAAAATTTTGAGTGGACTTAAAAATTGATTTGGTGTGGACTGAAAAAAAAATTTAAAAATCCAACCCTGAGCAAATGAATAAAGAACAAATGATAGAAATCATAGAATTTAGGCTTACATTTGCTTTGACCATCGTTGCTTGTGGTATGGACAAACATGTCTGATGCAGCCACCTCCACGTGCACCTGGGAAATGCAGAACACCTTTAAAAGATACATCAGCATCTGCATAATGGTGGGCATAAGCTGTACACACCTATATATTAGTCCTGAGTTCTGCAGCAAAGCTGTTACAGAATAAGAGAAGGACCTGGGGGGCCTGGTGGACAACAGGTTGGCCATGAGCCAGCAGTACCCTTGTGGCCAAGAAGGCCAATGGGATCCTGGAGTGCATTGAAAACAGCATGGCCAGCATGTCAAGGGAGGTGATCCTCCTCCTCTACTCTACCCTAGTGAGGCCACATTTAGACTACTGTGTGCAGTTCTGGGCTCCCCTGTTCAAAAAAGACAGACATCTCCTAGAAGGAGTCCAGCAGAGGGCCGCAAAGATGATAAAGAGCCTGGAGCATCTCCCATATGAAGAAAGGCTGAGTAACCTGGGTCCATTCACCCTGGGGAAAAGAAGACTGAGAGGGGATCTGATAAATGTTTATAAATATCTAAAGGGAGGTGGGAGGCAAATGGAAGAGGCCAGGCTCTTCTCGGTGCTATATAGGAGTAATGGCCTAAAACTAGCATATAGGAAGTTCTGTAATAACATGCAGAAGAACTTCTTTATGATAAGGGCAACAGAGCAATAGAACAGGTTGCCCAGAGAGATTGTGGAATCTCCTTCTTTGGCGATACTCGAGAACCGTCAGGACATCTACCTCTGTGACCCATTGTACCTGCTTCAGCAGGGGAGTTGGACTTGATGATCTCTTGGATCCCTTCCAAGCCCTACGATTCTGTGATTCTGTAATACATTTTACAAGCTATTTACAAAAAGCTGTACTGGAATAATGTTATGACTAACAATAAGCGAAGGTGAAACCATTCTTTAATAAGCCTGCAAACTGCTAAATACATGCATCATCCAGATCCTTGTGAATAATGATACTGTCCATTTGAATAGCAATATTCCTGTCACATATTCTTATTTAGACTTCCTTCATTTTCTGCAGACTTTACCTGGAAATATTAACTATGTGTTCTCTACAAAGCCCAGCCCTTTTCTGCTATCCAGTCACAAGCCAGCTGATTTCCCAAGATATCCTATCTACAATGTGTGACAATTAGCTCCACAGCTTAGATATGGTTTGTTTCTCAAGTTTTGAACCTACCAGTTGGCTAACTCTCCATGTTCTCATGATATTATTAACTGTATTATTCCTCCTCCATTACATCTGTCCAAAAGGAATAGTCCTAGCTGAATTAGTTTCTCTTTTTCAAAGTTTTAATTACTCTTTTTCCCCCTCCACCTGTGCCTTCTAGTTCTATCCTATCCTTGTTAATCAGTGGGAGAACACATTCACACATGAAGTTCATGATCCAGGCACACCTGGTATTTATACTATTTGATGCTGATAATTCCTGTTCTTTCTCTGCTCCTTTGATAATAATTCCTAATGTTCTGTTCACTGTTTGTGACTGCTGCCATGCAAGCATGCAGTATGTGGATGTTCAGAAAAAAACTATTTACTGGCACTAGATTTCCTAAAGAATGATGGAAGGACTCAGGGTGCAAGAGATTTGGAGAGGTCATCTAATCTAACCTCCTGCTCAGTGCCTGCGAGAACATCAAACCCAACCTCCTGCTCAAAGCTACAAGGAACTGCAATACTCCCAAAGCCATCTCTCCTCCAGGCTGATCTCCAACTTCTCCGTGCAAGCTGAGTGCTCCAGCCTCCACCATCCTGGTGGCCCTCCAAAGGACTCACTTACAGCTATCAGCATCTCCCTTACATGGAGCACCCAAAACTAGATACAATATTCCAGGTCAGGTCTAATAAATAATTGGGAGAACCCTTTATTTGTTGGCTGTACTGCACTGATGATTTATACAACTATTTATACACCCGGCCTCTTGCATATTTCTTTTTACTTGTCAGGACTGAAAAGTTCTGATATCATTTGGTCACCCAGCCACTTAGCACTGTGAGATTCCTCTGCATCTTGTCAATCAAGTTTAATTCTTCTGAGATGATCCCCACAATGAACTTCGTCATCTCAGTCTCAGCCCATTTCTCCAAATTGTTTTTAAATACAGCAGTGCATTATGATTCAAGTACTATGACAGTCTGACAGCAGAATTTATCCTGTTTCTCAGTTTCATAACAGAAGCAGCCATGCCTTCAACCAGAGATCATGATTAGCCCCAACCTTTCCCCATCCCTCCAGCAAAACCAGAAAATACAAAACAGTTCATAAGGGATGTGGAAATATCATATTTCCCGTTCCTGTTGTACTCACAGTGTTTATCCATAGAAAGAACCCTTCAAAATATTTACTGTATTCTCTGTCCCTATGACCGCATTTTTGTTTTAAAGTGGGCCCAACCAGCAACAGAGCATGCCTATAGGCAGCCCCATTGTAGCCACAGAGAAACCTACAACCACTAGCACTACAGCCAGCAGTGGGTATGCGAGGGATGGGGTCTTCAGCACTGAATCTTCAGGGACTGGGTTACAGCAGCAATGCAAGCACCTGAGCAGTGGGAGCATGAATAATAGGAGCATCTTGTCTGTGTCTGGGCTCCTGAACAGCATACAGATCAGGTGCACAAAGTTCACCTAATCACCAAGGTCCATCTGTAGAGCAGACATATGCGGCTGTAACAGATACTGCCTTTTATGTGAAGGTGAGAAAAATTCTCAATAGGGGGACTCAAATGAACTGAAGCTCGTTGGGCTGTCACCACCACTACTTCAGAAGCCTCCATTATCTCTTTTGCTTCTGTTTCTCAGATTTCCCTTGAAAGCTTGATTCTGGCTTTGACATGGAGATGCTAGAATGAAAATGGAAATGTGTAATGCTTAGAGGAGGAGGTCACTTGAATTCTTTCAGGAACTAAATGAGACAAAAGGAAATTGTAAATTAACTTCACTATGAGATGAAGAGCACCTCTCAACCGGCGCTTTGTTTCTCTCCTGAGGACCAGGCTGCCTTTCAGATGGGATCTGCTGGCACTGAGCACTCAGGGTGTGAGGAGGGCATGGTGGGGAGCTCAGTGCTGGGGTGGTTGCATCCCTACCGGGACAGAGGCTTGCTCAGCGTTTCAGTTCTCACTGCAGTATTTTCTGAGACAGTCATAATGTCAGATGCCCAGACTGCCTTTTTAGCCCATAAAACTGGGCTTCAGAGGCTGTCTGCACTTTGGAAACCAGGTCCCAGAGCCCATGGCTTTTCATGGCCACCTTTTCTCTTACTTTACTGCACAATGCCTACATCACGTCTGCTGAGCCTTGTGTTCAGTGTGGTAACATAGTGCATTTTGGAAGACCTTGGGTTTTCCTCTAACACAACACTCAGTGCTCTTCAAGGGAACTGCTAAAAGCTCCTGTAGTGAGGGGAGCTTCAGCTTTAGGAGAACAATGTGGTTACACATACCAACAAATGTCAGCTGGTTCTTCCCATCTTGAGTCCCCTAAGCCTCCTCCATCTAAAATGAACCAGATCAAATCCCTTACATTCACGCATTCAGTGAGTTACTTGTGCTGGTGGAGGTAGGCTCAGTAACTCTTCTGTCATCCTTTATCACAGGAAAGTGGCCTATGCACTACCTGAGCGCTGCCTCCGGAACCTGAATATTTTGCTGCCATTCCGTGTGCTTGTCTCAGATGCAAAAATCCTCCTCATTTTCCGAAATTTTGATCTTGGGGTCGCCTTATCTTTTGAGACTGCAGAGACTGGTATTTAACTTGTTGTTGTTGTTTCCAGTCCTGCAGTCCTGCTGGTCCAGTTCCCTGATCTGTTCTTTCACTACTTATTTCCTTCTTCATTTACCACCTTTCTGAACCTGAATCTCAGAATACATTCCCCATTACTCCGTTGCACATTTCCCACTTCTTCCACAACTGACTCTCTTGTCATCGCTCAGCTTATATGTAACCTTTCTGTTATCAATAATAAACATTTCTGCTTGTGCCCATGTGAAAGCTAAGTTACCCCAGTTTTTTCCTGTCTACTCCGCTTGTCGCTGTCAAATTTTCCTAAGGGCACTTTATGGGGAGGATGCTATATAAAACATTGATTGTATGGTATCCTAGGGAACTGGCTGTTTTTAGCATTATCAGTTGCATTGTTAGAATTAACAATATTATAAGGAGGCTTGATGTGAGTTACAGAAGCCAGGTTACAGATCTATTCACATCAAAGAGAGAGACAGTGAAGTTTGTAACATGGGGAGGGAATACATGATCACATCCAGAAAGTCTTGTAAAGGGTTTCTCTTTAGCCTTATGTAATCTGAAATAGTAATAGGTCCATATAATCCAAACCTTTGTTTCTCTCCCACATGCTAATGAAAAATTTCATGTGCCTCTTGCCACCTTTTACATTCAAGCACTAGAATGAATGTTTCCAGAACCATATTTTTCCACTGTTTTTTTTTGTTGGCCTGAAATCATTGCATACCCCAGGAAATAAAATCCTCATGATAATCACCACACTGAATATCATAAAGAGAAAATAATACATGGCTTAGAATAGGCAATGTTGCAAACTTGCAGTTCCAAAACTATGACACCCAGTTCCCAAGACAGGATCTGAAAATCTGTAATCCTAAAGCTGTGGTTGGCACAACTGCAGTGAAATCTGCCTTGGGAAAGAACAAGGAAGTGGTGTGCTAACTACAGATGAAAATCTTAATTACAATGAGCTTAAAACCAAATTTGACACTATTCTCTGCCAGCACTGGACAGTTGGATCTCACCTCATCTCCCCACAAAGCCCGGCAAGGTACAGCCCTGCAGGGTCCCTTCAAAGCTGTACAGGAATGAGATTCTCCTCCATGCTGTGAAAAAAAAATCCCATTTCACACCAACTTTGGGGACACGGTCCCAGTGAGACCCAGCCCCATGGCTCCTGCTCCATGAGGGACCCCAAACCAGAGGCCCGCACGGCTCTGGGCCAGCCCAGCCATCAGGCTGCTGAGCTGCCAGGTGAGCAGCCTGCAGGACAGCAGGAAGGCCCCTCCATCAGCTGTTTTTCAAGTCTTTCTGTCTTGATTTATTACTCTTTTTACTGCATGAGGCCCAGAGTTTCGGTCAGGAATGAGGAGTCCACACAGCGCAAATACAAATAAATGTGAGGAGCAGCATGGAAACACTACACAAGTGCACTCACAAAAGCAAACAACTTATCCTTTCTATTTTTAAGAAGCCCTGCAATTTTTCAGCCTGATTCATCATTTATTTATTTATTTATTTATTTATTCATTTGTGAGAGGCTGAATTATTTGGGAAGAAGACAGTCATACTGTCCAGCATTGGGCAGCCAATAGCCGTGCTCTGAAACACCCTTGGAGAAACCTCTCTTCTTTGACAGTGTAGGGAAATTTGGCCACTTAAAGTGCCCTGATTCAGGGATTGCAAAAATGCATGTGAAGCCAGGATATTTGTCTATAACAAAGCTGGAATGATCATGGATTGGAAGAGCCTCTGTGCTTTAAGAAACTGTGGTCTTATGGGGCTGGCGCGTAGGCCCATCAGAAAGATACATATGCACAGCTAGAAAACAAAAATAGATACCTGACTTTGTATCCTGACTAAAGGGAATGGCACTAAAAGCCTTCCCAGAAGTTACTGTGGTTTGGTGACAGATAAAAGCCACAAGTGAGGAAGACACAAGAGGTACAAGGAGGCATTATGTGAGGAGCAGCTGAGGTGCCTGGGTTTGCTCAGCACAGAGCAGAGGAGCTGAGGGGAGGCCTCATGGTGGCTGCAGCTGCCCACAGGGAGCGGAGGGGCAGCGCTGAGCTCTGCTCTCTGGGGACAGCGACAGGGCCCAAGGGAACGGCATGGAGCCATGTCAGGGGAGGGGCAGGTGTGGGTGAGGGAAAGGCTCTGCCCCAGAGGGTGGTGGGCATGGCCCTGACTGCCGGAGTTCAAGGAGTGTTTGGACAAAGCTTTCAGACATTGGGTTTGGATTTTGGGTGGTGCTGAGTGGAGCTGGGAGTTGGATTCAATGGTCCTAGTGGGTCCCTTCCAACTCAGGAGATTCCATGATTCTTTGGCTGGCTCCAGTGAAGAGCAGCTTCCATGGAAATCAAGAAGTTTTTTCTTTCAGGGAAGAGATGATAACATCAACATGAAACATCTGAAAGTTTTGAGATCCACTGTAGTGGGAAAATATTATTTTTATTATTTGATATTATTCTTTACACTGATTTATGACCTGTTATCACAGTGATTTCAGATCACTGAGAAGCAATACAAACTCCTCACGATAATGCAGTCTTTTTAAAGCCAAGATTAGCCATTAGCTGGAAGGAGAGCATCAGTGTGAACCAAATGAATTCTCTGTCCACTAGTTTCCATGAGTTTGGGTTTTTTTTTTTTGTTCCAACAGCCTGCACACACTGGAAATACAGTGAAAAAATCAGCCATGTAGGTGAGCTAGTTTTGTACTTAGGAACGAATGCACTGTAGAAAAAAAAAAGCAAAAGCATTCTTTACAGTAAAGCATCTTGTCTTTTGGGGGGCTGTGTTGCTAATGAGGATGGATGGGTTTGTTCCTGTGGGCTCTGGTGAAGTAGAGCTTCTGCTCACGCACAAAGTGGCTTTTGGACACAGGAGAACTGGAGAGGGGAGAACTCTCATCCTCGTTACCCCATGTTTCTTAGAAGGTATGGAACACATGCTGTGTCCCATTTTGTAGCTTTGTCTATCCTCCTGCAAGAACAGTGCTCCTCATCTTCATCCCACTCCAGAGAACACCTGAGGGTCAGAGTCCTTGCCTCTAAAACAGGCTGGATAGAAATGTTTCCATGTAAAATGTGAAAGGTTTTTATAGGGAGTAGCTTTATTCTTTGTTTGTGGGGAAATTCTGTACGAAATGCTTCCTTTCCACAGAAAATGTACATGGGAATTTGTTTTAATAAAAGTGTTTCCCTAATGCTTCCCTGCAGTGGGATCTGCAGCCAGACTTCACTCCCCACAATGTATCACATGGATGTTTCCCCATGGTGTGTGACCTGCTGTTGTAAATGTATTTTCTGCCCACCTCTCGCTCCATTTTTTTCAAAACAATTTCTGGTCCAAATTCACATAAACTGAAACCAAGTGGAACTACACAGACAGACTGCAGGGCTCTGAATCCAAAGCACAAAAACCACCTCACTCATTTTCCCTGGCTCCCCGACTCCCTGCTGTACTTCCTTTTCCAAAACAGGAGGGAATCCAAAGCAGGGAGCTGTTATTCACCTTTTCCCCTTTCTCAGTGATGTCAGGAAACATGGCAGCCTGCAGGCTTGCCTATCCCGTGTCCTGTGCCATTGCCATGTCCATGGGGGTGCACAATGAAGGCAGGGTGAGGCTGGCAGCTCCACCGTGGTTGTTCTCCCTGAATGCTCAGGTGGGATGAGCAGGACTCATCGCAGCAGGCAGTAGTGCCAACATGATCACACCACTTTTTGGCTTCTCTTCCTGCTCCAGCATCAGAATGGCACTCAGCATGAGGCTTCTGCAATAGCTCTGCATCATGGATACATTTTTCTGGTGCTGATTTTCCCTGTTCCCTCTGGACAGTTTGGTAGATGCTGTTGCTGATGTTGTTGCTATAAAGCACCCCAAAATCTGTCAGTTAACCTGTAAAATGTAACAGTTGAATATGCTTTTTAAAGCTCAATATATCTTGCATTAAAGGACATAGAGAAGATTTTTCATGGAAAGAAGGGAGAGTTAATATTAAGTTTAATAGAGACAACTGAATGTTTTTTCTGTGAGTTCTTGTACACTATTTAGTCTACTTTAAGCAATAAGAAATAAACAAGCATCTCCTCTGAATCTGATTATACCCTTATTAATGCTGCTGCATTTCTGGGGTGAGAGGCACGGCAGATTTGGCAGGAATGAGCCCTTGGCTGCCTGCCCCCAGACCATGGCTACGTGGGATTGCAGGAGGCAGTACACCAACTGCCTCCACCAGCTCCATCCTTTCCACTACCAGGAGCTGCTCTTCTGGCTCCATGCTCACCATTGGTCTCCAGGGGAGCTTTGACGAGGCCCAGGCTTTGCTCCAAAAGAGATAGAGGTGGTAAGGTCACACCTATGGGTCAGAGGCTAAAGGCAGATAAAACACCCTTCTTGCAGAAGCAAAACCCAAGGGAAGTCAAGTCAGCTCCCATGAAAGGGTAACTCACAGACTGAGCTCCAGGGAGAGGATGCCGTTGTCCTTCTTTTAGCAGCTCCCTCTTCTTTTTTCCAACACATATTAAGAAAATATATTCAAGCACAAAACAAAACAAATTCAAATGAAAAATTCAGCCTGCCTGCTCTCTCAGCTGGCTGATTTAATGGAAATTCATGCTTTGCAGGGTTATCTTTCAATCTCTTACTGAGGGCAGATGAAAAAAGAAATCTTTATGCACAGGAAAGACAAAATTTGCTGTTGAATGTCTTCTTTTAACTACACAGGGGTACAACTTCTTCTGACTGGTGATTTTAAGAGGACTTGGAACAATAAATCAGAAAATGTCAGGTTTCAATTAGATGGATTAATGAAGGGGATAGTGGCAAGTTGTGGGAGGGAACAATAAACCATGAAAAGCAAAAACATGGGTAATATAAAACATATGTAAATGAGGATCTAAGGAACCTCTTTAGCATACTTAGCATGAAACTATTAACACTTCAATAGGCAGAAAAGGCAGCTTTGAGGCATCACAGCTGGAATGAGCCAGATACGGACACGTGGACTTTCACGTACTGACACATAGTCTGCGAGAGAAACTTTCCCTCTGGTTCTGAACAAAGGGAAACATACGTTCAGGTCATTTCTCCCAGGGGCACTGGACAACAAGGGTGGCTGATGTTCTCACGTACCTGTGGGCAGCAGGATCCCACAGTAGCTCTGCAGAAATGAGCGCTGCCAACCAGAACCTGCAAAGCCACAGCCCCAATACTAACACCAGGGTACTCAGCTTCTGCAGTTTCCCTCCTTCTTGTTCATGTTTTTGCAATGATCTGCCAAAAACAGATAATTTAGTGTGCATTGTATGAGTTGGGTGTTTTCTCATATTTACTGCTAGTCTCGAGTTTTACATAACCCAGTCTTTCCCTCTTCAGATTCATGCCCATAGATCCAAATCTTCCTTCCAATAAAAGCTGTGGAAATTTTGCCACTGACTTCTCTCAATTTCCAGCACTTTTCCCATACTTCTGGTTTTACATTCAGCTCAGTCTTAAATCCTCAAACTTCTCTGTATAAGACAAACACAGGAAGGAATGAGGAAATTCAGTTTTCAGCTTAAGCAAGACAACTGCTGAGCCATTAGAAACTCATGTGGGTTTATAAGGCCCCTAGGCACTAGAGAAAGGTTGATGTGCTATCTTATGCAGAAATGGAAAATATGGGGAACAACCAACCAGTTTAACCTTGGCAAAATACTTCAACAAAGTTTTAAGCAACTGCTTCATAGCAAATGGGAATAACTCTCTGATAAAAATAACTGGTTAATTTGGATTTATGAAGAACAAAGAATGTCAAACCACAGTCTCTTCCACTGAGAGAGAAAATGTTTTACTGTCTGGGAAGAATTCATCGGTTCAATTTTGTGTTTAATAATGTGTTTTCTGACATTTCCCTTGCTGTGGACATAAGTTTTAAACAAAACTTTCTCCAAATGGGTACACAGCTGGCTGTAAAACATGCAGTCAAGTAATAATATTCAGGGCATCAGTCTCAGAAAACACACTTTTTAGAGCACTGCAGGTATCTCCTAGGCTTTCATGTACTAGACTTTTAGCCAGCTCTGCTCCCTCCAGGTCTGAAATTTGAGGTGACAAATGGCATTTCTGCTATTAGAGGTGTGCATGGAGATACCTACAACAGCCTCACACAAGCAGAACTGTTAGCTCAGGCATGGACACAGGCACCCAGAGAAGCTGTGGATGCCCCATCCCTGGAGACGTTCAAGACCAGATTGGATGGGGTACTGGACAGCCTGATCTGCTAGGTGGCAGCCCTGTCCATGGTAGGGGGTTGGAACTGGATGGTCTTTAAGGTCCCTTCCAACCTAAGCCATTCCATGATTCTGTGATTCTATGATTCTATGATAAGGTTTCACTGCATAAACTTCAAGCTGTTGTGTCAAGCTCCTCATCTGTGCCTTAAGGCTGCTGCAATGCATCCGTGCTGGGCTTCGAGCAGAGCTGGCACCAGGCTGCATGTTCCATTTAACAGGTGACCCTCAGGGCAGGCATGGCCAGGCTATGGAGAGCACAATGCATCTCTCCATATTCCTGAGACAGAGAAGTTGGTCATAAAGAAGTCTATAAGGGAATGTAGTGTAGAACTAAATCTCCCAAATCACAAGTTGTTCCCCACTTGTGGGGGAAAAAATACATCATTTTGCATACTTGAAAAAAGGATGAAGGAAGGAAGGAAGGGAGGAAGGGAGGGAGAAAGGATGGGAGGGAAGGAGGCAGGAAAGATAGAAGGAAGGGAGGATAGGAAGAAGGGAGGAAGGAAGAAGCAGAGATGTTTGTTATATATTTTACTGAAAGTTCATTGTTTGATACTGTAAGAAAGGTTATGTTTTCCAAGTGGTGAAACAGTCAGTCGTGCTTTCAATATATCTGGGACTAGATAGCCAGCAGATCTCTACAGACAAAATACAGATGTGAATTTTGTCTCACAAGGATCAAAATCAGAATTACAAGCAGAACTCCTAAGCTAATGGCTGATAACACATCTTGTAAATCATTATGTTGAACAATAAGCCTCCTGGGATTCCTTTTCAGCTTACAGCTGATCATCAAATCTCTTTTAGGTCTTTCAAGGTTAGTTTGAAATTAAATCAATGCTTAGCTCAGCTCTGCTGCTGTCCTTCATTGAACGCATCCAAAGGACACAACCCTTTTCTCAAACAAAGAGAATCCTTGTCCTAGCTTTGACTAAAAACTCTTCACTCCAATATTTGGAATATTGGAATATTCCAAGAAAGCTCCTAAATGAGTTCAACAAACAGTTGCTCAACCCTTCCTTCCCTCCCTTCAGATCCCAGGTGCTGACCTGGCATTCATTCCCTGTTTGCTATGGGGAGCTCTGCAAACCGAGTTTCCATGGCAGCGCTAATCCATGAATGGGGCTGGCTCCATCCGTGGTCACTGAGGACATGCTTTGTCCTCCTGCTGTCCCATTGCTGGCTGCTCCAGGAGACAGAAAACAAGCACCTTCAGCAAACATGACCTAACGAGCTCTGCCAGGGGCCTGGGCAGGGCTGTGCAGGGACACCCTCACTCCTGGAATTTTTCACCCAGGTCTCCCAAAGGCTTCCCACTCTTTATATAGTCTGTTTTTTTAGGTGCAGGTATGACTGAACAAGAAAGGAAAACCCAGTGCTGCAAATCGTTTCCCATCAGCCCCAGAAACTACTGGCAAAGGGTTTCTGCACACAAACAGTGAACACAATTAAAGCCTGCATGTTCCCCAAAAATCACCTAACTTACTCATTTTATGCAGAACAATCAAAGTCACTTCTTCTGGGCAGTAAAATCGTTGTTTGCAAAAATTTTCTAAGAGGATGACAGAAAAACATTTCTAGATTACACTTTTTGAGCTGCTAAAAAAATTATACTATTTCCATCAGTTGGTAGGAAAAGTGTTTGAAATGTATTCGAGCAGAAAAACTGTCCGTTTTGAGTATACAATCTATATATTCTTTAAAGTATAACTCTTTCCTCTCTCCTCCAAGTTTCCTTCCTTTGTTCTGGGGTATTCAAGTCTTACTATTTGTCTTCTTTTAACCAGGTACGTAAGTTGTAACACAAAGGCAAACATGCTGGGAACCATTTGAAGGCATCTGGTCTTTATGTACTGTCAGTCACTGCTGCAATGTTGTCTGATTTCATGTGTTTGCCCTCACGTAACACAGAATGGTTGTCACAAAAATTCTGATCATTATCTCCAAGTCCTGCAAATACTTTTCAGAGAATACAGAGGGCTAAGTCCCTTATTTTGGGAAAATTCCCACTGCCACCATGCAGTAGATGTTTTACCCACAATTAGCAGCTACAATCAATGTATTTATAGGAATTCCTCTGAAATCGAAAACACAGGCAGCCTAATGAGGTATAAAAGAAAGAGAAAGGAAGTGACTTTTGGACATGGCACGCTTCCACCGCACAGAGCCGAGGCTGGGCAGCTAAGGGACCCCTGGCCCAGAGTCCTGTCAATTACCTTAATCCTAACCCGAAGAGGAATGATACTAAACACTCTACAAAAATGCTTCCAAACATTGCCACGGGAGAAAGAAAAAATGTTAACCCTGCCTTCACTGATGCAGCTTTGGTAATGAACAAATTCCACTTTACATGGAGTAACATATAAACATAAAAGACATACCCTCCAGTGAAAATCTTGCACAACCTCTTAGAATGAGCAGAATTAATCATAGGGAATAATTATAGTTCTAAACAAGAATATTTATGACATTACATAAACACCATTAAAACAAACTGAAAGGCAATAATTTTTCGAAAGAGGAAAGGAGGAAGTGAGGCGGGGGGGTGCAAAAACCAATCAAAGTTTATAGTTGAAAAGATAAAAGTTCCTGTGTGTCAGTCATCCTGGAAATTGTTTCTTCAGCCATCACTTGCGCCTTGTTTAATTCTCTTAATAAAATGGGGAAAGAATTTTGTTTATAAAGTTAGCCAATATTTGTAGTTTAAAGCATTTTTTTCCGAAAAAAAAGAATCTTTCAAAAATAAGAAGAAATGTGGAAAAGTTCTTTCCAAAATGTTTTAACTTAAAAAAAAAAAAAAATTCAAGACATTATCATTCCAGAAGCCCTCTTGAAACCTTCTTTTCTTCCTCCTTCCCTTTTTTTTCTTTTTCCTGAGGCAGAGAAGGATGAAGGGAAGAGGGAGTTTTCCTCCCTTGTCACTGAATGAAAAAATTAAGACAGCTGTATTATTAAATGAGAAAGTGGAAAGAGTTGCAGAGAAAGGCATTTGGGAATTTTCTTTTGCAATATTCTTGAAGCATTTTTCTAACCAGTTCTAAGTATTAGAGCTGGGGCAAAAGCTTCCTGTGCCTTTTACACACCAGATGCTGTTCTGAAAAAGTGGAGTTGCAGCCGTGCCCCCCGCCTGACCAGCAGAGTGTCTGACAGCAACTGAGGGCACATCTGCGGGCCCAGAAATCTCTTCATCAAGTAAACTGCTGTTACCCTCCCTTGGATTCGGGTTAGACACAGGTGAAAGCAGTGCCTACATGTACCAGGAGCATGTGGAAGTGGTTTAGAACTGCGTTGTAAAAAGAAAGGTTTTGTTCAAAATGCTGTTTCCCTTGTTTTCTATTCAGACTTGGGCATATTCCAGCGTGAAGAAATGGACAGGAACTGGCAACACCCAGACCCAGATAAAACATTTATCTCCTTAAAATTCCCTCTTTAAGGAGCTGGCTTCTGGGAAATGCAGTCCAACTTCCTCCCGCCCAGGCTACTAACCCAAAAATGTATGGGGGATTTTTTTTTTTTCCAGACAGGGCACAAGAGACTTGTGTTGTAAGCTTGTGGCAGTGATGAGGGCAGTCTGTGGATGTGCCATGGGCTGGCATTCAGCAACAGGGAGCTGCTAAGTGTGGATGTGCACTTGAAAACTGGATGTGCTTCTGCAGCAGACTTTTTGGAAATGGTCTCCTATGGCCTCCCTCCGGACAAGCATCAGAATGTTCTCAGCTGGCTGTAAGCTGTGGGATCGATATCAAGTCTGTGATTTGTACGCAAATGCTGTAATCTAATTGATGCACATGGGCAACAGATATGCTTTTGCAAATCAGCTGTGATTACCAGGATCCCTCACAGGACTCAATAAACAATGTCTGGCTGCTGGGCTGCGGAACACACACAGGGCTACTCAAACCTCCCAAATGATTTTCCACTCTGCCACCCAGGCTCCATTAGCCAAACACTTGTAAAAGAGAACACGACAACACAAACAGCTTGGTTTTAGCTGAAAGCCCCGAAGTACAAAAACTCATTCTAACCCAATTGTTTGAAAGTACAAAAACTCATGTAACCCAATTGTTTGAAAATACAAGATCTCATCTAGCCCAGCACAGTCTGCATCCAATTCCACTTCTGGTGCAGCAGAATGCTTCACTTTCCATGTTGTGTTGGAGAATCATGCCTGGGACAAGAAAGATGTGGAGCTGTTGGGGTGGGTCCAGAGGGGTCACAAGGATGCTCAGAGGGCTGGAGCACCTCTCCTATGGAGACAGGCTGAGGGACCTGGGACTGTTCAACCTGGAGAAGAGAAGGATCCGGGGACACCTCATTGTGGCCTTCTAGTACTTAAAGGGAGCTTATAATCAGGAGAGGAACCGTCATTTTACACGGCCTGGTAGTGATAGGACAGAGAAGAGTGGTTTTAAACTAAAAGAGTGTTGTAACTAGACGATCTTTAAGTCCTTTCCAAGCCAAACTATTCTATGTTTCTATGATTCTGTGATTATTCTTCAGAAATGAGACACCCACCTGCTCCCCATTTCCCAGGCACAGTCTGACCCCTCAGTCCAGGCCTGCTGGCCTGTCTGGCCAGTCAGAGGGAGGTGACATGGCTACCCCTGCTGCCTCTGCTTCTCCTGGTGGCAGCAGCCAGGCACAGGGCCAGGCATGTCCCTGCCCCACTGATGTGCACATCGAGGTGTTGGGGAGGGTTTGTGCTGCTGACTTCAGTAGTTAGGCAGCATTTTCTGAGCCAGAATGATGGTTTAAGTGAGGTCCTTCCCCTGACCTTCCCGTGACACTGCGCTCATGAATAACTAGGTCTGTTGCTGCCCCTCGTGCTTAATTTTCTCTGAGGAAATCTTCTGTTAAGGGGCAACAGTTTTCCATTTCAGTGTACAGCACTACCCAGCTGCTTGTTATTTCACTTGGCTGAGCCTGACAAGCTAATGGTATGTTTGATTTGCACTACCAGTTCCTGCTAGAGACATCATAACTTTTATTACAGACGTGGTTCTTGTTAGAGACTCAGTTGTCCACAGAAGAAAAAAAAAAAGCATTTATTTCACTCAACTCACTGTTTAACTCATTATTTGCAAGCACAACACTGGCAGGGATCATGCTATCAGCTGCATTTCTTTTTAGTGTCCTTCACTGCCGTTTCTACAGCAAACAAGGAAATCGTCCTGGCTGTTCTCCTTCCAACTGCTTTGATATGTGCTGCCATTGCTGTCCCAAACCCTGGGAGGACAATCACGTTTCTGATTGCTACAACATTTGCTGTAAACTTTCTTAGACACTGAGCAGCTAGACCCAGACCAACAGTTGCCATGGGGAAATAGGGATACAGAAGGGAGATAAACAGGAATACATTGAATTGGGTTTAGCTCAGTGCAATATTTCTGCCTTGGTTTAGTCACCAGTAAAGGAAGATGGTATTCACACACATCATCATACCACTGCCTTTTGTAAAATAAACCTCATTAAAATACAACATGTAAAGCAAAATGTAAGTATGTGCCTATTGCTGGTTTTTCCAGTGAGCCAGAGTAGAATCATGGAATCATTAAGGAATGATTCCTTAAATTCCTTCCAAAAGGAAAAGACCTCTAAGATCATCTAGTCCAGCTGCCCACCTACCACCAATATTGCCTACCAAACCATGTCCCTTAGTATTACATCTACCTTTTTTTTAAACACCTCCAGGGATGGTGACTCCACCACTTCCCTGGGCAACCTGTTCCAATACCTCACCAGGGTTTGTTGTGTACAGGACATCCAGTGTGAGGTATCCATTTGCAGCTTTATCAAACACTGTGAATTTCAAATGCAGAATATACTCTGAAAGCTGCTGAACTCAGTCCCCCGGGCAGCCAGCCTGAGGAGCTAGTCTTCCCAGCTTTGAAGTCACAGCACTCATAAAGCTGAGCAGCACTGTTTGTGAGTTTGTTTTCCTTCCATATCTCTCTTGCTTTAAGACCAGACAGAAGATGATATTATTAGCAGGCTGCTCACAAGCACCTAGTTGTTTAGGGGCAGACTTTTTACTTCTGCTTTCAAGCAGAGATGAAAGATCGTAAAAACCTCTTTTTTTTTTCCTAAGGGAATTACAGCTCACAAAAGTTCTTATAACTCCTTACAGCAGCTATTTTACTACTCAGAGAGGATATTTACTGGGTCACTTTCTTCCTGCAGCAGGCCTCAGTGTTAATAAACGGTGTCTGTGAGTTACTTTATGCTCTTCATACTTTATTTTGATCTAGCTGTGTGTTTAAGGAGCTAAAGAGAGTGTGTCTTGATGAACTGCTTACACCAGAGCCTTGCTCTAGGCCAAAATGTAGAGGAGGCTTTTTTTTTTTTTTTTTTTTTTTGGTGAGTTTTTGTGAGTTTTTGTAGGTGCACTGAAATCTGAAAAGCAGGGCACCCTGCCAAGGTTGCTCTGCAAGTCTGTTAGCTGCTGCTCGCTCAGCACTCGCATCTGTCTTCACTAAACGGGGACAGACCCCAGCACCCTCAGCACAGCACACTCCGGAGCCAATTACAGACAGCAGAGCTGGGGGAACCTTGCCCCATGCCCCTGGACAGCAGTGCTTTTTCAGTCACATCAAGTCACGGCTTTGTTCCAGAAGGCTGTGCTGCAGAACTGCTGGCTGTGAGCCTCTGGTACCGAAGATAACAAAATGGGGAGAGCCAGGAAGATGCAGCCAGCAGGAGCCCAGAGCTGGGCTCTCACTCAGCCTTGCATCCTGTTCAAAAGGTCATGTAAAATACAGCAGAGAGTCTTTTTTTCAATTTCCAAACAAGCAGTCAGATGATTTTAGTAAAGGATTCGAACTCAAAGTGCAATATCCCTGGAGGCCAGTTACCCCTAAGCCCTCAAATGAGGCACGCAGTCATTACAACATCAAGCTCAGCGCTAACACACCCAATGCAAGGCAGCACTGCATGCCTCTGCGGTGAGGTTGCACAATAGCTTTGAATTAACATCTATGTGTCTATTCTGCAAAGAAACCAATTCTATGTCCATGTAAAATACAGGAGTCTTACCCAGCCTGTTCTATCAAGGTCAAAAATCACACAACACAGACCCTGTAATATCCATTTGGATGTCTTGCATGACACTTCAGTGTGCTCTCCGAGGCTATGCTCATGGGTAGCATTCAGCAAGTCAGCGAATTCAGGATCACATCCTCGAGGTGAGAGCAGCATCCTGCTCTTTACTGTGTGCAAACCCAAACAAGCTGTCACCATGTGGTGAATCTCAACTTGCCTCTGAAGGCACATCTTCAGCGTAGGCACCTTCCCACTTCACAAAGCGAGGTCCTTCAGCTGACAAATTTTCAGGTTTTCCTTTGTGTGCTGCATGCTTATATGCCAGCCACACAATCAGCAGAGCTTGAATTTATGGACTTATTGGCTGTGACCAGTCATGGGCTAAGTAAACAGATTAGTATGTATTAACATACTGCATTTGTTCAAAGTTCAGAACTTGTGTGCGCATGTGAACTTGGTATTTATCCCCAGTTTTTACTGAGGAAGCTGATTAAAAACAAGATCATGCAAAGTAAGCAGGGCAATAAAAAGACAGCATGAAAACATTTCTTTTTTGTTACTGAAATACCCTGAATAATGGTTACCTGATTTAATGGCTCATCAAGCTATAACTCTCACATAATCTTCAAGGGTTTGGTGGTTTTATGTTGTAACTTGTAGTGGATGCTGCAAGAAGTGAAAGTTCTTATGAAATTATTTCTGTGTTGTTATCCTTACGGACCATCCCTAAGACAAGTCATAATGCCTCACCTACAAAAGACAAAGGAAGAGAAAGGACAGTCACGTATTGGTCACCTCGTGACTGCTTCAAAACAGAAGCAGTGACTTCTTATTATAGCACATATTTTTTCCTAACGTTTTGGCTTGTGGTCTTGAAACTTTTGTATATGTTCTGTCTAAACATCGTGGGACAGTAAGTTAACTGAACTCCTGTTTTATAATAGCAGTAAAAAGCTCCAGGTGTGTGTTAACACTGTCAGAGCTGCTGGTGTTAACTGCAGTGGTACAAGCTGCCACTCCCTCCCTCCCACACAGCCCTGACCTGGTTCCCCGCAGAGCATCTCCGCTCCTGGCCCATCTGCGGCACAGGGATGCCTGGACAGGACTGAAGAGAAGGGTTTTTCTGCCGTTTGGCCCAGAGGAATCCTTCACTTTTTCTAACAATATCTTAAACACAAAATCTGAGATGAAGCAGGAACACAACATTTTTCACAGGAGAGGACTTCCATGGAGGTTCCTATTGCTGTGCACTGTAAGCTATCCCCAAAACCCTCCAGGGACATTAATCAACATTCATTAGGGAAATTATTAACAGGAACTTCTTGTTGAAAATGTTTGTAGGAAGGTCTTTCCAGCACACAAGCCCCTTACCAGGTGGAGGAGGCCAGATGTAAGCTGGGTGCTCAGTAGTGCCACCAGCCCAAGTGCTCTGTGATAAGAAGATCAAATTTGTTACTTTGGCTCTTAAAAATAAATCTAGCCCTTGCTTTAGTGCCTGAACAGCAGCTCTCTTTTACGCAACTTCAGTGTGAATTTTCAAGACAGATTACTGATTTAAGACACTTATTATCAGCTTTCCCAAAGAACCTTCCTACTGGAGAGCAAGAATCTAACACCTTTTATTTCTCTTAGCCTGGGTCTGGCTTGACTGCAGCTTTTCTGTACATTATGTAAATATCTTTATAACCTAGAGGTGAATCAATGCCTCTTTCTAACTTGCAGCCTCCCAAAAATTCTAATTACTTCTATAACTCAGAACCAGATCAGCTAAGAGGTGGAGGAGAACACATCTCAGACTGTCTCAAACACTTCCCTGGGATGTGAGAGGGCCTGGAATCAGGTGAGAATTCAAAAGCAGGTCTCCCTTTTGCAGCACTACTGGATACAGTACAGACCAGCAGACACACAGCCCTGTCCTAGAAATTGTGCCCTGTGCTGCTTGCCGTGCAAAGTGTGATACATCAAGCATCCTCTGAGCCTGCCAGCTGGCTGCCACTTGACGAGTAAGATAAGACGGTGGCAAGGTATACCAGGCCTTATCTGGAGCTCCCTGCATCCTGGTGAGGTCTAGAGCAGGGTGCGGTGGCTGTCAACATGCTGCCAGTGGAAACGGAGATACTGTAGGGACTTTAAGCATCCACAGAGCTGGACAAGTTGAAAGTAGGCTTTCTAGGATTTGACTGATGAATTTAAGCCCTTAATGTGGAACTCAGAATTTCTTAGTGGATCTAGCCTTTATCAAGCATAGTGAAAAAACAGGTCGGCCTAGCTTCTTACTCAAGTATCATCTGGAATTATCACGCAGAGTTTTGTCGTAACTCCATAAACAGCCTGTGACACCACCAGCACTGCTTGTCTGCCTTTTCCAATTAAGCACTTAAGAGTTTCCCAAGGTAAATATTAATACTTTAGAAAGGAAATACTAACATGTACAAAATCCTTTCCAACCTTTCTGCTTAAATAGCTATCATTTTTTAGTGAGGTCACAGCATCCAGCTTTTCATAATAAAAAATAAGCAGGATAAGTAGTTTTACTCATGTCAAAACTTGAATGCAATTTTATGTTTTTCTTTGACTTACCCTATAAATATTTTTACTACAACATTCAAAGTTTATGAGATCTCTAAGACTTGTAAAGAGGTTGAGTAACTGGAAACCAAAGGCTAATACCTACCACAGGGACTTGGGGGTTCTTAAGAAAGCTATTTATTAATATTAACAAAAGCTTTTTTACTGATGGTCTGTTTACAAAAGTGAATATTATTTTACCTTTCCATTCCAGTGTAAACAAATCACCGAGGGGGGACAAACAAGAAATAGCACCGTAGTGCCTGACAGTGTTTTTTGAGGGATCTTTTCTCGGGTTACAGTTTTCTGCCAGTATCCCTTGAGCTGCGTTTCCACAGTCAGATTACTACTGAGTCCAAGCACAACTCGGGAGCTACAAATCACAGCACTGCTGAACCAGAGGAAAGAACAGAGCTGGCCATTTGTTGTGGATGCCTTTGACAAGCTGTGTCCTTTTTCATGTTTATGAGTCACTCACCAGGACACTTTATCTTTTCTAATGCATTTACTATCTATAATTGTAGTTGCAACAGTTATCCACCCTTATAAGAAAATGTTCCCGTGCCTGAACATGACCAGGAGGAGCTGTGTTACAGGCCAGGAGGTAGGAGATTATCTGCCCGTATCCGCCACTGCCGCAGGAGAACACACAGGTTTCAGCCCATCTGCTGGCACAGCTGAGCAGAGTTCTGTGTCACTGCCTACTTGCTAGTCACTATTTTAATTTTGCTCCCAAACCATGATTTACTGACTGAAGATTAACTATTCCAAATAGTTTGCGCAAGCGAGCATCCCAGCCTTTTGTGCAAAAAATTTGTGGATAGTCATTAAGTGAATAACTTGGGCCCAACTGAGCAACTAGTCAAAGTTTGGCCCACTCCAGTAGGGCAAGTCCTGGCACCTCAGACTGGAGCATCCTTGTTGGTTTTCCTCTAGCTAGTCCTTCAGTACCACTTTCGGACCATGGCTGCTCCTGACTCTGTTTCTAATCCTCCCTTCTTCATGGATTAAAGAATTAATCCGTAGTAGGGATTAAACCTTTCCCATCCATAAAGCTCAACACTGGATTCATCACACACTTGTATCTCCCTGTGTATGCACATGGGTCTCTGAGCAGATGGGGAGCTAAATCTCATCAAACACCTATAGAGGAGGAGGAGATTCTCAACTGATCATAAACCAAAGAACTCAAACTACATCACTTGAAATACATGCAGTCAGTTTGTGTGCTGCCTTACGCATTTGGGTTTCGTTAGTCATCCTCTGTTATGCATCTTCTGAGTTGGTATGTTATTCTCTTTATACACAAGAGATGCATCTTGTCTCTCCACTTGTATTCACTGCTGCATGTTCATTTTATGCCAATCATGCTTAAATAATGTGCATGGATGTTTCTTGGTCTGCACATCATCTTAGGACACCACAAGTATTTATGTAGGCCACTGCAGGACTTTTAATGGACTGCAGACTTATTAATCTGATATCCAGCTGCTTATCAGTCACTACCTAAGACCTCATGACCACAGTTTCACAGTGACCATTGCCTGACTTCCTATTTTTCAGGCTGCATAGCCCCACATCAGTTTACAGATGCTATTTGGAAGAAGAAGGACTGGAAGAGACTGCAAGAGGTTGTTTGTTTATTCTAACCTCTTGTGCAGTGCCTGCATCAAGCAAAACTTGAGCTTCCGTGACTGATGTGAATCAAATCTGCTGTTAAAATTGCCCAGTGCTGGAATTTTGCCACTCTGATCCAGTGTTCTGTCATTCAGACTACAGCAGAAAGGCTCTCATTGTCCAAGCATTTGTTGCTGAAGATTGTTGTGTTTTTTATTCAAGGATCATATGAATTAAAGATCTGTCATTTCAACTTTGGACATCTAGGAAAGTGATCCCTAATGCTGTAAGATGAGAAAATATTAAAACTGTGTGTTTTAATAGGCAAAAATCCTTGTTTCTGCTTCAGTGGTAAAGAACAAACAGAATCACTTCCAAAGCGGACTTTGCTACCAAAGAAAGTGTGTGTAGAACATCAGCTTTTGTGCCATGCTCTGATCTGCTCAGCACAAATGCCATGACGGTGATAAGGGTAATGATTAATTTAAGCACAGTAATGCCTGCATATTTGTGGCCATGTGGGTGGACAGGCTTTCATGGCAGCTTGCTGGAGATTTTGATTAGAGGACAAATCGGAGACAGAGGCAGAAAGTGAGCAGACTTTGATTTGGAATGGTTTTGCTCAGCTTGACTTCCTAGACTAAGAAAAATGTTTAACAGTGACAAGATCCTGAGCTCTCTGGACATGCCAGTCTTTCCCCACTGGTTGTATAGGGATCCTGCACAAGTAGTTTAGATAAATTGCCTTGAAGATAGATTAAATTAGAGAAAATGAACCAGACAATGATAAATGTTGATTTTCCTCCTTCCTTTTGAGATACCGGTTTCCCCTCTTCTTCTGAGGTATCCGTCAGGACAGGAGGAGGCTTTGAAAACACTTCTGTTCTTGTATAATCACAGGAGCAAAGCACCTTAGTGTTACATGGACACAATCAGCCAGCAATCATTTGCTCTTGTCTAACTTCCCAGTTGTCCAGCTCAGTCAGTGTCAGCTCTTTGCAAGCCTGTGGCACCCAAAGAGGAGTTGGATTCCAGAAAGCAATGGGAAGGTGAGAGGAAGAGCAATATTGCTGCTGTACCAGGTGATGTGAGGTGGGCCTCAAAGGGTAACCTCTAGTGAACAATTTCCCCCTTCATGGCCCATATCAAACTTACTGTTGCATTATACTCTTGTCTGGTGTCTACAAATTAGCATAAAAACACATTATAAAACAAATAGGATTTTGTGGTAATTGTTCTGCTACGATAAACACGTCTGACATGAAACCTGGTGAACTTCTTGGCTTCTCTGGTGCCCATTTCTTGAAGGGGACCATGACAGGATGAGAAAGAAAGGGAAATAACTCTGGAAAGAAATTATCAAGGTTATCCGGGTGATTGATGATTATGGGATTTGATATCACAGGAAAATTAACATTTTTACAATTGGCCAAGCAGAAAAAGAAAAGCTCTCAGCTCTTCCCAAAATAAGCAAGCATTCTAGTGCACATCTCCCCATGCAGTTGGATGGCCACGCAGGATGTATTTATTACTGCCTCTGTCCGTAAGATGCTTGGGGTTTGCATGTGTTCCATTTCCCCATCAATTCCTTTCCCTTGACTCAGTCAGCAGCACCCTTTCCATTGACTGCCCAGAGGTGTGCACTAGGATTTTGGTGACTCTCCTGCAGACAGAACGGAACATACCAGCATTGGTGGAGGGGGGACAACTTCAGGTTCTCCAAAGACATATACATAGGGTTATTGTGGTGGCTGTGAATTCGCTATTATTTTCTCTGGTTTTGCAAAGGAGTATTCCATGGCTTCTTGCCTGCCATTTAAACAGAGATGACATCTGGTCAAGACATCTGGTCAAGATGACCAAGGGGAAGTGGAGGGCACACAGGTACAAAGAGAAGTTGACAAGTATGAAGCAATGTTGTGAGGCAAAAGTGGGAGAGCTGCCAAAAGAAAAATAGGAATGTGCCCATAAATTGAAAACAAACACACTCCCTACAAAGTGGAGCTACTCCTAGTAGGGAAGGTTTATGAACTGCAAAGTTGTCCCATATCCCTCTGGAAGAGGTTTTGTTTTAAAGCACCCTGTACACACAAGTTTCGGTTTACCCAGAGTAACACTACTCGTTAGACTCGCTGTCAGGACCTACATCTCCTTTGTACAGGATCACTGAGTTTGTCTTGAACCTACTGACACTTCTCTCTTTAGAGTGTATTTTAGGAAGTAAAAAACGTGCCTGTTTTTCTTTGCATTTTAAATTTAAAAAGACTTAAATGATTTGCCTCAAACATTCCAAAAGAAAAAATAAATCTGCTGTGGCTTCACATTATATATGAAGTGTTTCAAGCCTAACATAGATTTGAGGTTTTATGTTTAGTGGTGAAGTTAGAAAATATTTCAGTTCAAATTTAGAATACATTGCTCCCTATAACCTCAACCCCAAACTCCACAACTCCAAGTTTAGCTCATAATAGGCTCTATCTACAGAATAAGCTAAATACCTAACTGCTGCCTAAGTGCTCCTTCAGTTGGCAAAGTCAAAAATTGAGATTCTCAAAGCCCTCACTCAGCTTTATGCAGGCATCCAAGAGTAAAGTGCTTTGTATGAATAAATACAATTTTTCTGGGCATGCATGTCTGAGGATCCCAGTTTCTGCTTCTCAAATTGTGCCTCTCGCATAGACTAAAGCAGATAACCTTGTCCTGGAGAAGGTTTTGGATGCCATGTTTCCTTTCCCTCTCATCCAAGTACTGAAACAGTCATTCTCTAGAATCAAGTACTACCTTGGTCTGTTCAGTCTAAATCAGCTATCCAAAGGAGATCTCTGCCTAGGAAAAGTTAGAGTATCTGAGAGTTTTCCCAGAAAATGTCTGAAATGGGTTCAAGTCCCTCCAGGTTGGTTTGGGATTTGAGCCAAGATGCCTGACACAGCTGATGAGTGCTGACACAACTGGACAACCAGAGCTGACAGAGCAGGGAGGAAACAGGGGCAGTGGTGGGGAGGAAGAGGATAGAGCAGTACTCCCTCTGTTTCTGTTTGTTCTCCCTGGCCTTTCTTCATCACTGTGGCACACTCCGAGACATCTTACATTACAGACATTGTAGCTTAGAGAGGAAAAAGTAATCTGGATTCACCTGAGGAAGGATCTTTAATCTGGAGGAGGGGAAGCAAAAACAAGGACTCCTTTGTACTCAGGAAAAAGAAGTGTTCAAGCTCAGTGAGGGAGCCAAGAAAAAGAAATTCATATAGATATGTTTATTATTTTGCCTCTATCTGTATATTCTCTATACTGCCTAAATGGTAAAATTAATTTAATTTCATAGTTTTGGGATTTTCTTGGATCTCTTTCAGCTTCCTTATCTGCATTTGTTCAGCAAAGCAGAAAATTCTGAATTCAGCTCACCCACAAAACTGGTGCTCCAGCAAAATGGATATTTAAACCTCTGTCTTTAATGATGGAGAGCAGAGTGAAGCCAAAACAGGGATGTACACCTTTAGAAGAGCTCTTTCTAGCAGGCTGAGCATTAGCTGTATGCACAGGCTTTCATACTTCCCCGGCTCACCAGGTAGCAACATTATCTCCTCTCTGACACGTTTCCAAGTCACTGGAAGTCTTGTGCTAGTTTACAGAATTGAGCCTATTTTATCCAGTTGCTGAAGGTCTCCAGGTCTTGCTCTGATGCCCGCAGAGAATGAGGCACCAATGTGAAGCCAGAGACAAAAAGGCTAGGGGTAGCATTGTAGTGATATTCACTGAACTCTTCTCAGAGTCGAAAAGTAATCTATTAGGGTGTACGCTTGCCAAGATTTTAGTATTCATATTACTCAGGAGTAGTCTCCAACAGCAAACTGAATAATCATATCCAGAACACAAGCTTAGCTTCCACTTCCAATTGACATTCAGTAAAGGTCAAATCCTGCTTCCCCTGAACTCAATGTGAAAATCCTAATTAACTTCAGTGGAAACTCAAATGGGCCCCAAAGAGTTAACAGTAGTAGGATATAAAACAGAAACAAAGCAAACTCTTAATCAAAAATTTATGGCACGCAGCTAAGAGCAACCTCTCTGGGGTTGTACTGTTCAAAATAGGAGCAGAATTTCAGCCTGCAACATTCATTGATACCATTCAAAATGCAAAATTTGTGATATTTCAGGGCCAGAGACAACACATTCCAACACGCATAACATTTCAGTTACTTATCTTCTATGATTTGCAGGGCATGATGTTTTTTATTGTTTAGAAATAAGTCAGCTCTGAGTCACCACTGAAAAACCCTGCACTAAATTGGATTTCCCCAGCTAACCTGGACTCACTTAATTCAAAAAGTGCAAAGAAACCACAGAACCTGCTTTGCAGCCATCAGCCTGTGCCTGCTGCCCCATGGCTACCTTGTGTCAGGTGTGAGGAGGGTGCAGGTCAGCCGGGGTGCTCTGGTGCTCTCTCCAATCTGGTGGACACGACCACAGTACAAGGAGTACAGAGCCTGAAGCAGAACCACTCTTTCAGAGCCATCACCGTCATTTCCACTTCCCACTAAGCAGCAGAATATTTCCAGATTAAAACCCTTGTCATTGATTTCAGACTCTCACTGACTTTAAAAACCACTTAAAAATCTCCCACTGTGCCTGTGCCCAGTACTGCAGTGCAACACTTTATCAGGTGGATCTAACATTTCCATTGTGAGCAGGAGGTTTGTGATGCAAGGCTGGGTTTCCTGGGTGCTGCACACCTAAGTACTTCTGCTAAAAACTGGCATTTCTAGAGATCTGCAAGGCTTGCTTATCATATTTCTTATGCAGGAAAGGTTTGGCTGAAAAGTATGCAATTAATGTTCTTTTAATGGAGAATACTTCCATGAGTACAGGAAGTTTTCTCAACCAGCTCATTCATGCTTTAACTTTTGTGCCCACTAATCTGAAAATTGGTTCAGATTTTACAGCTTTGGCTGCATTCTCAAGGCTCCTAATTGATGGTGTAATTCAAATTGCATTTGCGTTGGCACCTCTGAGAGGGTGACTGTGCTCTGTTTTTTCTCCTTGGACCTGAAGCAGACAGTATGACTGTGCTGGCCCTACTTCCCATCTCTCCTGAGGGTCCCAGTTCTGTACCACAACCTTTGCAGACAAAGGGACTGGAAAGCTCTGCAGGGAACATTTTGTACTGGTGCTGCCTCCTGTGAAGCTTTAGGAAGACAAGCAGGTTGAGGTTCCCCTTGCTGAAGCATAACTGAGACCAGCTGATCATAACACAAGTTCCATAAAAGTTCCTGCTAAGGCCCCGGGGTACACAAAGCTTCCCTGTCACAGCCTTTTCTCCTGCCACTCATTTTACTTTATTCCTGGTGCAAACCTGCAGAAAGGACATTATGCCCTGCTGTCCAGGCCACTAATGAAAATGTTAAACACTGGCTACAGTATAGACCTTTGCGGCTCACCACACTGACTGGTCATGAACTGGACTTTATGCTTTTGGACATGACATTCTGAGCCAAGTAGTTCAGCCAGCTTTCACTCCACCTTGCTGTCCATTCATCTAGCCCATTCTTCTTCATTTTCTCTAATAAGGATGTGTAGAAACCAGAGCTGAAAGTCTTGCTAATGTCAACATAAAAACTGCCAGATTCTCTCCCCTTGTTCACTAAGCTAGCAATTTGATTTTAGAAGGTCAGGAATTATTTCACCTTCATAAAGCTACACAAACTGCTGCTGATCACCTTCTTGTTCTGGAAATGTCTGGAAACTGTATTCAGGTTTAGTTATTTCATCATCTTCCCAGGCATAGAAGTGAGACTAACCGAAATGTAGTGCTCTTGGTCCTCCTTCCTCCTTCCTTGCAGTCCTCAGGAACCTCTCCCAATTTTTGTGATCTTTCAGAGATTATGGAAAGTAGCCTCACAATCAGCCAGCTCCCTCAGCACCTGCAGATGCATCAGGCCCCATGGATTTGTGTATATGTTCCTTAACCTGATCCACCTCCACTGAGCTAAGTCTTCTTTGCTCCAGATTTTCTGCCTGGAATCAGAGACCTGGGATTCCAGAAGACATTGTCAGTAAAGTTTGAGAAGAAGAAGGCATTAAGTACTTCAGGTTTTTTCCCATGTCTTTTGTCACCAGCTCCTGTTCAGCAATGGATTTACATTTTCCCTACTCTTCATCTTGTTGCTGATGTAACTGTAGCAGATACACCTTCCTCACCAGTTTCAACAAAAAAAGGCTTTGCTTTCCTAACACTACCTTTGCATACATGTATTACATCCTCTCTGAGTTAATTGGCTCCACTTCCACTTGTGTGACATCTTTTTTATGTCTGAGTTTTGTCAGGAGCACCTTGTTCATCTATGCAGGCCTCCTTTTGCCTTTGATGTTTTGCATGTCAGCACTGATCATTCTTGAGTTTGAAGGAGATGATTCTTACAAAGCAACCAGCTCTCATGGACTTCTCTACCTTATCTGTGTGCGTATACTTGGGGTGGGGTTCCACCTGACTTTTTTGTTGGCTTTGAGGTCTCTTCTGTTCACACCACCCTTTGCTTGCCGTCCAGGTCTACCACTTCCTCACTTGTTTGTAGGTTGTTATCTCCCTTTCCTGTCATTCCTGGTTTAAATCTCTCCTCTCCAGGTTTGCCAACCTACTGGCAAAGACATTTTACCCTACTTGATCAGGTGCATCCCATCTCTCATTAGCAGTTCTCAATTCTTAGAGAGTGCCATGGTCATAAGCATCAAATCCCTCTTGCCAACACCATCTGCACAACCAAGCGTTAACCTGCAGGATCCATCTAGTCCTCCTCTAGCCCTTCACTCTTCCTGCCAGGATTGAGAAGAAACCCACATGGGCACTAGGTCCTTGGCCTCTATGCTAGAACCACACAGTCACTCTTGTTACATTGCTCATCACCAATTAGACCAAACCAGAAAGATGAAACAAAGTCAGTTTTCTGAAGTTGTTTGAATTTTAAGGGAGGCAGAAGAGTGACAGAGGGATGGGAAGATGGATTTCATTTCCTTTCCTATACGCAAATATTTGACATTTGCAGAATCTTTTATTAGGTTTGCAAATCTGCTCTTCTTGTAGCCCTGAAGGAAAAGGGAAAAAGAAATGTGAATCCACAATTTAAACAAAAACCATTCCCTGCCATTAGCATTTCTTTGATGATCCTTTGGTTTATTGTTGTGTGTTAACTTCTGTATAATCATGTAATTGCTACAATGTTCATATAAATAATGCATTTGGAAGAGAAAGTAAACAGTGTGTCACACTCTATTCTCCAGTGAGTTTAGCAAGACCCTCTGGCTTGACAGAGGGTTTTCGTGCTAAAGCTGTTCTTTCTGCCTGGATGTAGCCAATACCTATTAATGAAGTCGAAGTGAATAGGGAAAATAAAAGCACTTTCATTTTATCATGAAGTAAATGTGATGGGTCAGTCCTGAACTCCTCACTGAATTTACTTTATGACAAAAATAATGTGTCTTGTCTTCGCTGTATTGCTGCCTCAGGGGAGCTGGTGTGTATTAGCTGTTGCAAGCAAGAAAGACAAACACCGTTTGTAGCCCCCTCTCCCCAGGTCCTCTTGGGTTTTTCTTTTATGAAAGTTTCTGGTAAACACTTCTGTAAAGCTGCAGAACAGAATCACTCAGGTCTGCCAGCGTTTTTTTTGGTGTTTTTTTTTTTTTTTTTTTTTTTTTTTTTTTTTTTTTTTTTTTTTTTGCACTACATGAAATATTTCTCAAGTCCAATCCTCTGTTCTCGATCCCTTTGCAATTTAAAAAAAAAAAAAAGCCAGTTTTAGTTCCAAAATCTAGAGCCAGCTTTTAAAACTGCAACTTATAAAAAAAGCTAGTTTTACAGTTAGAAAAAGGTCACATCACACTGACAGAGATATAGCTGGAACAGACAACTAAATTTTGCACCACAAGCACCTGGATTTTGCCCAGATATTTGGGCCTGAATTTCACCAGCTTTTTATAACCAGGTATTTCAAAGTCTTACAGGTTTGGTGAGTGTGGGATGGGAGGAGGATCTGCTTTGGGGTTTCATTGACACAGGCTGTGGATCGGTTCTGGTTAACTTCAGTGTGTCAGCATACAGAGGCATGCAGGATGGAGGGTTCATAAGAAGAGGGTAAGATTATGTGGTCGTGCATATGTAAGGTCCTTATTTTGCAGAATATGCTTATAACCTGCCAGTCTATTTGACTGACAGGTAGGATCTGAGGCTCTGTGCAACAGCTCCCATTGAATGTAGAAGAAAAACACAAAGTTAGCACTGGTAGAGTTCTGTCCTATCCTTACCCAAATATTTTCTATCTGGCATCAAACTGAGTGATGTTTTAATTATAAACAAGACAAACCTTCACAAAGAAGAAGGATATTGCTGCAAGCTGGCAGAGCAGCAAGTGAGCCAGGAAGACCCTTAAGAAATGGGAAGTTCCTCATGAGACCACAAGGACTGCTGGGAAGAAAAGCCAATATGCAGGGGCTGATGAGATGCCATATGCAGAGGCCTGAATTATCTCTAGTCTTGAATGTCTGCTGACTCACGGCCCAACACCATACTCTGGTTTTACAGAACCATTTTTGCTCCCTATGTCCTAGGATTGGCCATGTTAGAGATGTAAACGTCTCCTGCACCAGAGTGGGAAACACCTAACATGATTGCCTTGTATAGAGATAGCTCAGAAAAGCATATATTTCAATGGAATACTTCAAATTTTTGTAGCTTCTTCAGTTTTCTATCTACCTTTGTTGTCCAAGTTATGGTATCACTACTCTCTGTGTTCTTCTGAAAGCACAGTTGTGTCTGTCATCATCTTTGGGTGATAAGATCAGATTTTGAACTTGGATGCGCTACACAGAACCACATGGTAATCTCCTGCTCTATAAAGGACAAGAAAGACAATAAAAAGCCCTCGGCTCTGGTTCTCTCTACTTTTGTTTCCTGTGAGTCTCATTAGGCACTTAGCCAGTGACTAGTCAGGTACAAAGGGACAAGCACTCAGAAACAAGCCTCAGAGGTCCTGCCTTCCATCTGTGAGGGGTAAGTGTGAACTATAAGCCAAATTCATTTAGTTCCTTTTACATAATTGTCAGCTTTGCTCAAAGCGGTTTCTTCTCCTGGGTTGCAAGGGAAGACAGTCAATTGTTGTTCTATTCACTTCATCACATAAACCCATTTGACAGGCATGACAGCAACCGCTTGCTAATTACGGAGCAAAATTTGCAGTGCAAGGTTTGTTGTGCCAACGGTCCCCGGAACAATCCTGGGATTGTTTTATGAGAAGATTGGGCAGTCAGGGTTGAGCACTTTCTCTTCAATTATCCCCATGTGCTGTCATGGCTTGGAGCTGCTCTAGTGGAATGAAGAGAAGAAAATGAATGAGCTCTGCTCCAACCCTGGGAGCAGTCACTGAACCCTAAAGAGCTTGGTTGGTTGTATCTTTGTTGGCTGTTATTACAGATATTATTGCCTGTAGTGGCACTGGAGCTGCAGGTCCATTAGCACTGCTCTGCTTTGTCCAGGGATTTATAGCTGCGCTGCAGAGACTGCCTCTGGAGTGAAGCTCAGCATGGGGGCTCAGCTAAGCTCAGCTCTCTAAATATTATCCACTACTTTTGGTGACATAGTAAAGCTCAGATATTGTTGTCATTGGATGTAGCTGGTTTGCTGATTTTATTAAGAAGAGGAATTGATTTTGGGGTGAGGGCTGATTAACAAGAAAGTTCATCTCACTGGGGGAGAGTTAAAAATATATCAAAGAATCAAGTGCTTAATGTTGGAATCTGAATGATGCGCAGAGATCTGAAAAGATGCTCTTGGAAGAGAAAATGTAACTAGCTGGTCAAAAATCAGAAGTTCTACAGAATTTTCTGCAAGAAAATTAGTTCCTACAGAAGTTACTGGACAACACATTCTTAGTACCTTACATGATTTGGGTTTGCAAAGTACTTTCATGTGCCCCATCTGGCTACCTTGCTCAAAAGTTTCCTCTTAGTGACCTGGCTACACTCACATGGCTGTTGTTTCCAGCACAACTTCAGGGATACATTGGGAAAAGAAAATGTGGAGAGGGGTTGTGTTTGTCTGAGTACCCCCAGGACAGCAGGGCTGTCCCAGCACCATGCCTCCCACACCTTCTCCTACTCTCCTGGCATCGTCTGCAGCACCTGGCAGGTCACAGTGGGACCAGTTCAGCTCACCAGCCCAGCAGAAAACTAATCAATTCCTTCTGCTGAGTTAGCTCCCTAGCAGATGGCACATTGCATCAGCTCACCAGGCTGTATGACAAGCCAGAACCAGAGGACTCTCACAAGCAAGGGCAACAGTGTGAGCATGCCTTTTGTTTGCAGCAAGATATTAGATCAAATGCCTGAAAATTTAACCACGTCCTCCTGTCTCTGCAGATTTACAGCATGGATTTGGATGGCAGGCAAGGAGGAGGTATGCCCCAGCTCCAATAAAAGTGTACCTAGAGCCCTTCAGAGCATTTTGGAGCATAAAATCCACAACATGTCTCTGACGTAGCCTGAAAGGACTTTTGAAGGAATTGCTCTCTTTTATGAAAATGAATCACATAGCAAGGTACATCTTAACTGAAAAGGTTTGGAGAAGGTCAGAACAACTGCAGAAAATCTGAGGTTTCACCAAATCTATCTGAATTTCACTACACAAAGAGTCTTTCTACCCATGTCCAAACCCTCCCACACACAGACATGACCTTTTCAGAAACATCTTCTACAGGTCAGTGGTGTTAACTGAAGGCAGATGGGAGAGCAGAAAAGAGAGAAATAAAGCAGTAGGTGTTCACCTGTCAGTCACAGCACAAGCCAATTTGGTACAGTGCCAGGTGAGTCCAAGCCTGGCTGGCACAGAAAAGCAACAGAAGAAACCAATGAAAATCCTTCAAAATCTGTCCTACCTGCAGCAGTAGGACACTGTAAAAAGCGATGCCTCAAATTTTGGTTGTTTTCCTTTAGCATCTCAAAATACTTCTAGTTATCTTCAAAAGAAGAGTGAAGGATTATTCATCCCCTTTCCAGAACAGAATTTAAGAAGGCTGAGATAGTGCAACTCATGGGTAGCCCAATTCTCATGAGGTGCTGCAGTGTGCATGTTAATCCATTTAAAGCAGAGGCTAAAGTTTCTCTTTAGCTGTAACTGCAAGCATGCCTTCAGCAGTGCCATGGACCAAAGAAATTTGTCTTCACTGTCCCTGTAAGGTCCTCCATTCCCCTCTCCTTCTCAGTCCTGGCATTCCCTTCCCTTACCTCTGCTCTTTGTTATTTGTGGAGAACCAGTCTGGCTGGGAAATATCTGCTGTGTTCAGATCAGTTCACCACAAGACCTACAAAGGCAGCACTGAGGTTGCGCACACCATCGTTCAGGTCTGGAGGACACAGAACTCTGACTTGCATTTGTCAGATTAAAGCAACTGGAGAACCACGGGCCAGGTACTTACATGAGGTTAAAAGTAAGCCGTTAATTGCTCTTTAATCTGGACATCAGAAACATGATGAAAGACAGCAAGGTGGAATTTGGTTCAAATTCAGGTTGAGAGTAGTGCTAGGTTCACTGCAGCAATCTAAGTATTCTGCACCAAGCAACATCCTCTCCCAGTTAAACAGCTCTACGTTATACAAAATAGTTGAATTTTAGGGGAATTCCTAACACTCTCTGGCCCACAAATGCTTAACCAGAAGTTACAAGAGCTGACTGAAAATTCTGTGGTTATGGCACCTCCAAGAGATCCCAGCTCAAACCTCTGCTCCAGGTGGAGTGGGAGAGGAGCACCAACCCAACACCCTCCCCATGAGGGCACTAACACACTTCCAGGTAAAGGTCTCCCTGATTTTGTATGATCGTGCATGTTTCAGGCAAGTCTAGAGACGAGAATGAGAAATACGTGGTGCACGTGTCTACCTATGCTTTGACATGAGTCTGCTGATCCTGTTGCCCATGATATGAGGGTTCATTCACATGAACCTTCTCTACCAATAATGCCATATGTATATACACGCTTAGGAAGCAATAGACAGCTGTTCTGGAAGCACCAGCATCTGCAGATCTTAAGCATGTAACAGACACTGTGTAAACTGATAGTCCTCCACAGAAATCTAGCCCAGAGTATCTCTGGTGGCTTTTGTTTCTAAACACACAAAGAGTCGAGCTGAGCACTTCAGCAGCATACCTCCAGCGGATGTGGACTGTGTGGGCCGGAGGGTCTTTCAGCAACAGCCTGGATTCCTTTCTGAAAGGCACACTCCAGTTCAGCCAGAGGTTATAGGCTTCATGCAGAAATTCCTCAGTTACAATCTGCGTTTTAATGCAGCAGGTCAAACTACCCTCATAATAGAACCTCTTGTCTTGTATAGATTATATGACATTTAAGAGGGGAAAGGGGGCACTCGAAGCTAAATCTCAGGATACTCCAACGTCTGATGGTGTACAGGTCTGGCAAATGGATTTAGACACTCTTAACAAGAATACTTCAGTTTTCACTCAGCCTCTAGCTGTTTTACTGCTGGTGTGAGGTAACTTCAGGGTTAGCTTTCCCCATTAGTTGGCCCAGATAGGGTTTTTCCCCATACAAGTTAAAACAACTTTTCGCCTACTCTAAACACGCCCTTAGGTGCTGACCAAGATAAATCGTAACAAAAAAGAATCGCATTGCCCCAGAAGACCACTGGGATATTACAGGGCTTCCCAGGAAAATAGCAACAGCAGAGCTTTTGGGGTAACACAGCTCTCTCCCCATGCAGTGGGTAGTGAAGGAGAACATGGTGACAAGCAACAGCTGGATCATGCAGCCTCACTTAGCTCACAGAGGAAGGTATCCTCACCAGTCTACCAGATGGGACTTTGCCCTCCAATGTCAGTGCAAGGGAAGGCCTGCTCCCATGTATGTCAGTATGGCACATGCACATGTGGCTGGTGATGGGACAAAGCCTGCAAGGACAGTATCAGCTAGACTGGAGCAAAAGAGCACTTTCAGAAAACAGCATCATGAAGCCTTCCCTTTCTTCGTGCATGTTTGGAGTCGTCAAATCCCCAGAGCTGGAGATTACAGTAATCAAAGCATGAAATTAACCCCTGGGCAGAAGCTGAGTCAATAGCATGCCATAAGGCCCTTTTTCTGAGCGGTTTGAACAGCTTACAGTTTTCCTATAGTTATTGCTTATTCAAAACTCATTGTGGAATTATTTCCATGAGTAATCCTTGGCCTCTGTACCCATTACAAGCAGCTTACTGTAGTCAACTGATAGCTGAAATTCAGGGCCGGTCCGTCCATTTTGCCCATTCATGTAGGTAACTCACTCTGCTGCAGAGAAGTTGCTGTAGGAGGAGCTCACACTGGGGCTGACAGGGGCTGCATCTCCCTGGGTGCTGGAGACAAGTCTAGTTTTGTTCCCTCACTGCACAACTACCAGCACAGTCCTTGCCAATGTTCTTATTAGCCACTTAGTTTGCACTGAGAAGCCTTACATGAGGACCCCTGCCAAAAGGGGAAGTTCACCCCACTGCCCAAGCAAAGCTCCGTCAGCCACCCATGCACAGCAGAGTAAACAGAGCCCAGCAGCATCAATCAAAGATAACAGAACCTTCATGTGGGACACAGTGAAATAAGATCAATACACGCAGACATCAAGCTGCTTTCACAAAAACTGTTTTGTTTTAAATCATGCCTCAAACATACCTAAGTTGTTAATTACCAACCACATACTGTATGAAGAGACAAATGTAAGACCCATGAGTTTCAGAGCCAGGATATCAGGAGGAAGAATAAATTGACTCAGTGTAGATAAGTGTCAACATTAGATGTTATGAATAGTGTCTTTGTTTCCCCAGCAGCTTTTAAAGCAGCTGTACTTTGAAGTGTCTTATTTTGGGGTCTCTACTGCACCTTGAAATTCTGAAATGAACCAAAAGCTATTCCATTTTAATAAACTACAAGACTTAAAATTATAATTTTTATTGCATTTCCTATCCCAGTGAAGATAATGAGAGCCTGGAAAGTGCACGCTGCCCATTAGGGTTTATTAGGAAAGCATTTGGAAGCTGCACAGCCACCTTGGACTTCTATTGCTAATAGATCCTTTTGTGGCCATCCTGAGGAAAAACAGCTTTTCTTAAGCAAATATAAAAGTGTTTGAATAAATATACTACCCATCACAGCTCCAGTAATCCTCTACGGATTTCCAAAGCTTTCTCTTCCCTTTGCCATCCCAAGGGCCCTTCAAAAATTTATATACAACATTATGCAGGCTGTTGGTGGCTTCCTGGAGAGAGTGACCAAAACCAATCACATAAAAACACAGGAGAGATGCACAAGCATCTGTGAAGACTGAAAGTCTCATTAACTTGGTCCTGCTGTTCCATCCCACCTGCACTTGTTCTCACCATGTCTGCAGCCCGTTTCTCCTTCTGCTCCAAGCACCGTATTTGCACAACGCACCATGGGTGCCAAGTGACCCACTGTCACTGCTGGCAGCCTGTGCCTGCAGAGCTCAGCTCCTGTTAGGAGCCGCCTTGCTGAGACCTTTTCCACACTATGATGGAAACCAAGTTAGAAATAACTCTGGAGTTGGCAAGATTTCTCTAAGTTTTCATTTCTTGAAGCGCTTTGCTGCCAAGGTATGTTATTCACATCTTCTTGGGGATCTGCAGGATGATTTTTTTTTTTTTAATACAGTTCTCTGTAAGGGAGAGGTGAGAGATACAAAGTCTGACACTTGTAAAATCTCCACTTTCCAACAGGCATCAGCAAGCTCAGAATTATTGCAATGAGGAGGCAGATCTGCCATCCATCACGTCACGTTCACGTAGCCAGGATGAGCCTGATGCTTCTGCAGGGCCACTGAATGCAGCCCACTTCATAGCACAGCTGCTGCACCTGGCAGTTAGCATCACAAGCCAGAATAAGGCTGCACTTTGTGTGTTTTTCACAGAAGGCACCACTTTGCTGTAGGTAGGCACAAGGCAACAGCCCCAGATCTGCTGCCAGCATCCACACTGGCCAGGGAAGTTGCACAACAGTCACCTCCCCTTCACTCTCCACGTATACGTTCTAGAAAGCAAATTCTGCTGCAGAGTTATAAGAAATCATCATCAGTGGTAGTTGACACTCATCTTGTACCCTGCACAGCAAAGAAAGTACAGGCTAATTAGTCTCAATGAGATGTTTAATGGCAGAAGATTAGCATGTGAGAAGAGGATCTGATTCACCCAAGGGTAAGACCAAAATCTGATCCATGATTACATGGCCAAAGCCAACACTTTTTAAAATACCAAGGGCTCAGAGAAAGCTGGAGCAGAACCAGAGCAGAGCCTCCAGAAATGTTTCATTTGAAGGAGGCACCACTGGTTTCCCTTGTGGGGTTACCACCGCCCAGGAGGACTGAGATGGACTGCTACAGGTCAGGAGACAAAGAAAACTTCCCTACTGTGGAATGGCTGGAAAGTTATGTTAAAAATATGCATATAAAACTCCCTGCCACTGACTGCTTATCCATAAATTGCTGGCCAAAAGCATTTCCTGCTAAATAAAAATGTTGTGTGAAACTTGTGATCATAGCATGTTACAGAAAAAGCGTATGCGTGCATAGGAAAATCAGAAAATCTTGAAAAGACAAAGTCCTTTATGACAATGCAGTGCAAAAGGAAAAAACAAAGTCCAGAATAGTCCCACATGCAAACACATCTCCTTCCAGCACGGGCAGCCACACAAAATCTGCAAGGAGCTCCTGGAACAGGGACCAGAACTAAGAGCATCACTCAGATCTGCCCCTCTGGGCACTGAACTGGGAGATTTGGACTTCATAATCTGCAGCTACATGTTAGCAGTGGAAAAATACTACCGAACAACTAATTACCAAAAGCACTGGGTAACAAAATCCCGATTAAAATATTTGCAGGAGGTAGTCAGAAAGGTGCCAGCCTGAAGCTTGTAATTGCTTTTATTTCTGGCAAGCATTAGATATACTTTAATAACTATGGGCACATAGTATTAGTTAGAAGGGCAGGGGATACTTGTTCCCAGCTGCAGCTGAGACCAAATGAGGCAGGACGCTTCCCAAAGTAGGTGGGAATGTCATGGTGGCCACAGGGATGGGACACACTGCCCAAGCAATAACATGTGTGACCTCAGGGGCAGAAATGTTACAGGGCACATCTCAAGAAAGAGCACAGCATCACCATGTGCCAGCCTCATCCTCCCACTTCTGCCCTGAACAGTCCCCACGTCCCTGCCTTGGCCCCAACCTGGCTAGTGTAAGTAGGGCAAAAGCCATGCTCCCACCACCAGCAACCACTGCTCAAAGGCAGCCCTGTACTGATGGATTGTCCCTTCAGGGATTTCCTTTTCCAGGCTTCCTGGGCTGCATTCAGTGCCTCAGGCCTTTCTGGCTGTTCAATCCATGGTTGAGTTCTGCTCTCCATGATATAAACGTTTTGTTTTTGAGTCATTCCATCTCCCTACCACAGCATTTTCCTGTCAGCTCGCTAACAAGTTAATGATACAAGGAGCACACATCAAAGTCAAGCTGCCTTGAAGCAGCAGTTTCCATACGCTGCTTGTGTCCCACAGTCCTCTGATTTGTCCCCTAGCCCCTTTTATTTCTGCAGCATATAACACAGGCACTCTGCTCAGTGCACTAGCACATGCCATCAGTGACACAGCTCACTGCTGTGCTTGCCATCGGCAGAGCCCTGTTTGATTGCTGGGGCATTAAATGCACACACTTACAGTGGCGTATAAAATCTGTGACCACATAAGCCACACTGTCAAGTTTAGGAAAATCCAAACTGAGTTACAGCGGGGAAACAAGTTACCACATCAGTTGTAAAAAAAAAAAGCTTGAATTAATTGGAAACTTTACAGGCATAGCTTCGGTTTCTAGGACATTCCCAGCCCAGTTCCTATCTGTACTGTGCCTTTTTTCACTTGCATTATCTGTTCCTGCTCCTATCTGCCTGATGCCTCTACAGGGCATCAAAGTAAGGCTGCAGTGCGTTTCAGGAACAGCAGTTTAACAGCATATTGCGTCCCTTGCATAAGGGCTGGAGCAGAGACCTCAACCCATTCAAAGGGGCCCTTCTTTAATTTCATCAGTATGGTGTAATGACCAACAAGTCCTTCTGCAGAGGCAACTGAACCAAAGAATTTCACAGCTCTCCCATATTCCATATCCCAAGATTGGACTTTTTCATTTCAGTTGGATGTCTTTTGAGCCTATCAAAGACCCACGTTCACAACTGTGGCTTACACACATGTTGCAAGGCAGGGAGATATTGCATTGTGACCAAAGGGATTCATAGTCCGCCAAATAGAAGAGTGCAGCATGGAGCACTGGTGTGGGGAGGTGAGCCAGGAGGCAACTGATGCTCAGAACATGGTGTTTGTCACTCTGCACAACAGAAACTGTGCTGCAGAGGCAGCAGTCCTGAGCTTTCCTTGGAAGCAGCTGCATTAACCTCAGAAAGTTTCTCAGAGCTTTGGAAACATAAGAATCTCAGATTTTCTGAGAGAGGTGGAGGCTGTTCCTTCGTAATGGTTGTCTCATTCGAAACAGTACATGTGGGCCGCTGTCTGATCTCAAGCAGCTGATCAAGGAAGTCAGATCTCAGGTAGAGCTCATAGGTCTTTGTGGTGAAAGGAACCAATTTAAGTCCTGTGTCCAGCATATTGCTGCCTGGGTGCACAGAATCCCTCCTTGTACCACTTTGTAGCTACTAGTCCAAATCAGCTTTAATCCACTTCTGGATAGTCTAAAGCTGTGGATCTCCTTTGGTGCATGGGAGCTTAGGGGCTTCCTTCAAGGGAAGCCCATGCAGTGTTCCTTATAAGCATCACTTCGCATGACCTTTTCAAATCTTTGTTTCAGATCAGCTCTGGTAGATGAAAGTAGAGCAGGTAAATCTGTCAAAAGGCAGCAAGCTCACATCTTGCTCTCCAAAATGCTGAGGACAGTTCTGAAGTCAGCACAACCTGCAGGCAGTCACAGATTTCACCCAGCAAGTCCTGTGGCTTCACTCAGATTTCAACAAAGCCACACTCAGAGTGCAGCACACCTCCTGCCCGATGCATGGCTGCACAGCGCTGCTGGCATTCATATTTCTCTGCCCCAGCTGCTAAAGGAAACGAGCAAAGGCCCCACTGTAATTGTGAGTGAGCTCGGATGGGTGCAAGGCTTAGCATGGAGAGAGAGAACGCGTTGTTTGAGCTTTATGGGCCTTACAGTCAATAGCTTAACCTTCAAGTTACTCATTTACATTACTGCTGGCATAAGTCTCACCACCCCTCCAAAAAACAGTCACAAATGAGATCCAGTCCTACACACAGAGCATGTGAAGGACAGGGGAGGAAGTATAATTAAGAGGGGCACAAAAATTATGGTGCAGTTAAAGGATATAGCACAAAAGCCATCTACTTTCAGCACTAAGCTTATTGGCACATGAGCACAGCTCTGTCCTCCCCCTGTATTTCAGCAGTCCTGGGGACAACTTAGGAAACCTTTGGTCACAATGACTACTCCAGCACCAACTTAGTTTAATTTAGAACCCCTTAAGGGCAAAGTTGCCAGTGAGGCATAGGAGTTTGGCATACACAAGCATGCATGTGGAAGATCTCATTTCTTTAGGTTACCTTGAAAAAGCTCCATTAAAAACAACTTGTTCTGAAAGTAATTCTCAGCATTTTTCCTCTAGTATCTTAACATCTGAAATGCTTTTCATTCAACATCAGGTTCATGCCCAGTGTGAATTCCTCAAAAAACCTTCATATCTGCATTCACTTCATTTATTTCTTTTAAAGAACATATCAAGTATCGGAAGGCTACAGCTAGCTGGCACAGCGCAGAGGGAAGCTACGCACAAGTGCAATAGCAGGCTTTATTTCAGGCCACTTTCCGAGTTATGTTTCTGCAATTCAGAATGTCTAATGAGCTTATTTGATTGTATCCATGCCAACAAAGAGATATAAACAGCTTTAATCACTGTTTCGCGTTGCTCTTGACCCCCCGCTTAGCTTCATTATTTTCCTTTTAGCCACATCAAGGCACAACACTCCAACTAAATCATTCGACTACTTGCTGAAGACCTGTCCACGTAATAAGATTTCTTTTTTTTATTATTATCTCATGTTTTTTTGCACTGCAGTTTAACAAGCAGCAGCCAAGTTGGGTGTTAGTTCCAAGGCAACAGCTAGGTAAAGAATTAATGTCAATAGCTCTTGCTGGTTCTTGGTTCCTTTATTTTCAGATAGATTTCTGAAATTATTGCCCCAAACTGATTAATGCCCAGAGACAGGGAGCAGGTTACAGCTCTGGTCTCCTGTTCTACCCCTAACAATCATGGAGGGAGGGCAGAACATGGAAACAAAGAGAAAAGAAAGCGTTAACAGTTCAAGTCACAGTAAGTGTTGGCCTGTTTAAACTAATAATATCAGACAATTCTCTATAGTCTAAAACATTCACAGTCCTCCTACAGAGCTCTAAGCAATCCATGATCAGTGAACCATGTTTTAATGACACATTCTCTTGTAGAGCTTAGAGGTTTGAAATATTAAATCTTTTCTCTCATGCATGCTAACAGCAAATGAATCTGATGCCCATCCATTAATGAAGTTTGTCTCTTGGTCATTATAACAAGGGCATTAGCTAACATTACTTCCCCTCCACACTTTTAAAAAAAATGAAAAAATATGTCAAGGAGTACACCGAATGTGACACACAACTATAAGTTCAAAAGGTCCCTGAGGACAGAGGTCAGACAGCATGAAGAAAATCTTGTGCCTTCCTAAAATGTAGGTCATTTCCTTCAGTCCCACACAGAGCTAGGAAAAATCCCAAGGCATACATGGAACCTCCATTCTGTAGAAGAAATAGGTGGAAGGTTGTTTCTTTTTCAAAAATACTTCTTTTTTTCATTCCTTATTTTGAAGTGCTTCTCAATGCATTATGAACACATTCTGGGAAAAAGATCACAGCGTAGCATTATGTCTGATTTCTCTGACATCTAGGTCTGCTGCTTGCTAAATATTGTAAGAAGTGTCAGTGACTTCTGAAACTTTTAAAAGACATCCATTTTTCTTTCTACTTGATTTCATCAGCACGGTTCATTGAAGGCTGCAGTGGGAGAGCAGCACGGGGACAAAGGCAGCGGCCTTGTGGGGCACCCACGCTGCAGGCACCCGCTGAGCCAACCCTCCATGCCAGACAGGAGCCCATCACACCAGACAGCCAGCTGACTTCACCACACAGACTTCACTACCACAGCTTTGAAGAAGTTCTCCAACATCTAAGCCACCTCTCCCTTGCTATAATTCAGGCTGATTATATCTTATCTTACTTAGCATGGGCACAGAGAGGTTATTTCCTCTTCTCATTTAACATTTCTTGTTTTCTTCATGAGGCTGAACAACACTAACTGTTTTAATCCTTTGTATGGGCCACTTCTGTAGACCTGAGATAATTCTCCCGGCTCTTTCCCAGATGTCCTACATTAGCACACAGTGCTGTCATTGAGGTCTTAGCTAGTGCCAAACGGAAATTTATGGGTGTTTCAGGATATACACTTCAATGCACATCCTATAGCACATCCCTCCATACAGCAGTGCATCTCTGAGCCAAGGACCTTCAGTGCCATTTCAGCCTTTTGTGTCCCACTCCCTGAGTGGAACAGCAGTTGCCACTCCTATCTGACAAAAGAGACGTTGACTTTTCTGCTTTGAGATCCTACAGAACTACAAGTTACTACAGCCACTGATGACAACTGGGCCTGTACTCACTAATTTCTACTCCCATAGACAAAAATCTGAAGATATATAACATACAAATTCTTCAAAAATTCTACAAAAAATATATAGCATCCCAATTCTTCATAATTGGGACCCCAATCATAGGTCAGATTCTTCAGCCTTCTGGGCACCATGTGGTTAAAATATCGTGGTCATTCCATATAGTCGCAAAACAATTTGGAACAACATTTTACTGGTATAGCTGCACTCCCAAATAGCTCTGCTGCAAGGGTTAATCAGAAGTGCTTTCCCTTAGACACAAGTCTTGCAGCTGTAGTATGATAGGACTGTGGCTGCAAAAGCCCCATTGTTAAACCTAATCTGCTGTTAAAGTGCTTAATCGAGAGATTATTAACATTTCTGATGAAATACTTAGCTAAAGTGCAAAATGTAATCATGGGGCTTTGCTGTCTGGACTTCCAGCTAATATCACAAGCACCACAAGCACACTAAATACCTCAGCAGTGTACAAGGCTATTAGCCTAATCCACTGTGAGCACAGACACTCCCTCCCACTGCTCCCTATACATTTCATCTTAATGAAAACACTAAGTATTTTGCAGCCTAGCAGGAAGGACAGATGCATCGTCTCACATGGCAGAATGAATGCCAAAGCCATCAGACTGCTCCACAATGAGGGTCAAATCCTGAGCCGTGCTGAGTATCCATCATCCCCAGTGCAACCCATGGTGCTGGGCACTCAGCAAATTTCTGCTGTCTTCCATTTCCACAGAGATAAAGAAGCCTTTCCTGCTGTTAGAACATATTGTCTGACCGAGACTGGAGCTAGCTCCATTGTCTGGAAGAAGTTGTCCCTGGTGCTGGCCATCACAGCATGCCCACACAGCATCATCAACAGGCCATCAACGGAGTGGGCCACCACAGACACCTCATGAGAAAATTTCATCTCATGCCTCAATTTTCAAAGATCTCAGACACTGATTTGCTACTCCTTGTCCAATAATAAAGGTTTTTTTGCAGGTGCACATACACAAGACACCCATAGATGAAGCAAACATATTTCGGTCCTTACCTATGTTAACCATCTAGGTTTCATCTTCAGCCAGGAAGAACAGAAAGCCTCTGGAAAGCAGCTTATTTATTTATTCCTGCCCTGGGAAGGTGCCTATTCCAGCTGGGAGGGATTGTCTTTTGGAGATGCCAGTCTCACTCACACAAATGCATGGGGATCCCAGAAGTGTAGTTTGGGCCATGCTTGTAGGCCAAGTGAATCTCAACCCATATCTCCCAAAAGCCAGGAGTTGGACTGATGATCCTTGTAGGTTGCTTCCAACTCAGGATATTCTACAATTTTATGAAAGCGCCGCAGAGGCAATGAACCTCTCATCTCACATGCACAAGCGACCACCAGTGACGTACCCTTTCCTGGATTTCACGAAGGTCAGAATAGCCTTTGTGTCAGGGGCCCATCCCTTGTAACATGCATTTGGGAACACTTTCCATTTCCTCAGTTTGAAACTCCATAACCACAAGAGATTTTCCTAGCCCAGAACAATCATAACCTCACCATTAGGAACAATGCAGTGTTTCAAAATAAGTGACAAGCATCCAAATCCGGACTAGAAGATACCTCCCAGAACAATGGCTGTGCTGAACCCTGCTCATGTTTTTTTTTTGAAAGCAGAGCTGCTTTTCAAATAATATAAAAATCAAAGCTCTGTAACAGAAGTCCTGCTTGCTCTTGTTTAGTTTCTTTCCTCAGGTCATCATTTTATTTTCAACATGTCCAGATTAATGAAATTCTTCACCTCACCCTGTTTTGGTGTCACTTGAGTTTTATCCATCACAACCAATAAATAATTTTGCTTTCTGAGACTACAGATTCGTGGTAAACATCAGCCTACCGCAGACAAAGCAAGTGGGATAAACTGAGCCAAGTCATACTGGAATATTAACAGAATATTAGCTAGATTAAATATTAATAATGACTTTTCTCCTTTTGATCACTGAAGTGGCAACAAAGCAGCAGAAAGAAAGCCCGAGATGCTGACATATGTTTTTATTATCTTTAGTCTTCTTTTTCTTGAAGTCTTGGGAACAGGCTCCACAAATACTTCCAGGTTAAAGACAGAGAATTATGTTATTTATCTCAGCAACAAGAAGATAGAGCTATTTTATTAATAAGGATAACCTGATTTATCCTTTCAAAAATTATCAGGAAAACAATCATATGAAAACTGCAAGAAAAAATAATTAATCCAAGTTTTAAAATCACTAACCAAGAAGCAGGGTGGATTAAAGAGATCTAAGCATATGTCCTACAATAACCCTTCAACAATGGAAAGCCCGCTAAGCTTTATTTTCCTCACTTTTCTCAATTTTAGTCATTTCTGTCTCCTTTGATTCTGCCAGGACTGGGAGCAGCTTCCCTACGGTTTGCAGTGAGAAACGTTCATTCCTTTCACTTCTCTAACCAAAGGAAACACCAGAAAAGTCCCACAAGAAATCCATGCCTTCACAAGACTTCCAGCTGAATCCCCCAGACTGTAAAGGATAAAGTTTTCTAAGAAATCCTGCCCTTGAGAAATGGATCTGAAACATACCCAAACCTTTTCAGATTTGCCAGTCATTAAGATCTGTTAAGATGTTAGCAGGAAAGTGAAAGACTGAGAAAAAGTAAAAGTAGAAAGTAGGAAATGAATTTATATTAAGAAAATGTAAAAATAGTAGCACTTGCAGCTATTTTTCCTCCACCTTCTCCCCAACCAGGAGATTTTTGTGGTACCAACAAGAAGAATACACTGGGGCAGAAAATTCTCTCATTTTAATTTAATTGAAAACAATTCCTCTTTTTATAGATTTCCTTATCTTGTTCCCTCAAGCCTTAGTTTTATAAGAAAACAAACAAACAAAAAGAAGGACAAAGACTTTGTGAACACCAAAGAGATAATATGAAAGATTTCTTTTCCAGTGAGTATTTCTGGATCACTAAAAAGTACAGTTTTAGCAGAAAAGTCCACATACTCAGGCAATACATACCTCTTATTTTCTGGGTCCTAAAAAAGACTGGAGCCATCCAAGTATTTCTCATTTTGCACTGAAAGAAACAACCTGGAACAATTCATAGTCTGAATCACTTTGTTGTCAAGGAGTCATAGGCTGCAGACCTATTTAAGTGGTCACAGCACTGAGTATGCCAGAGTTCAAGCAGCACCTGGACTTAACCCATGTTCCAGACAGTGCTCACTGAGGGCTCTAAGCCAAGTATACCTTCTTAAATACAGTCCTGAGGGTACATGAATTTAACATAAGAGCCTGGTTCCTCAACAGAGGCCTGCATCTTGTACCAATACTCAGTGAGACTGCACCTGATTTACTAAGCTTTCTGCATTTAACTCCCACTATTTGCTGAGCTTGTAAATTCACTGTGACTTCTTGAGTTACCACACCTGATTCCTTTACAAACTTACCCCAAAAGAAAATGAGCTACAGCAAGGCTACTTATCATCTCAATTGACAAAAACATAAGCACTTGTGTACCAGCACATGCAGCCTTGCAGTTTGGCTAGTCCTTTTACTCCAATGAGATTAGGTCTTCTCCACAAATGTGAACAGAGAAGAATGTAGCTAGGAGTAGTTTAGGTAGCTGAGTCTTTTCAGGTGTTATGGGTTTGGTTGCTGGATATAGCTCAGATGTGGAGGAAAGCTCAGATGAGAGAGCAGCGGAGAGCTCAGTCTTCAGTGTTGCTATGGAGCAGTAAAAGTGTTCTGCTTTTTCTCCCTCCATTCCTCACAGGATTAACTCATAACCAATATAAAAGTGACAAAAAGCAAAGCATCTCACTGAAAGCTTTACAGTAAAAAAGTCCACAGATGTTTTCAAAAGTCCTTTTATTCAAACTATGGGGCAATTTGACCCTGTAATACCTTCGCATTTGTTTACAGTATGATTGCATTGCAAGCCTCTGCACAAAATTAAGGCTGCAGTGAGCCAGCTAAAGTGTTATTTCTGCAATAGAACCGCCCCAAAATGTTATTCATAGAAGACTTTGAGTGCTTTTCTTTTGATCCCAAATATTCATATCTCTCTTCTACCTCACTTTGGATCATCTTAATTGCCTGAGTCACTCTGGAGAGGGAAATTTCTTGAGTAGCCCTCATCCATGCAAAAAAGACTGGAGAAACAGCTCCCTCATCAACCTGACAAATGATGCATTAGAGTGTGAGGATCTTGTCTAGAATATGAATCCAGGCTCTTCTCTGGGGTGCACGGCAATAGGATGAGAGGCAACGGGCAGAGGCTGAAACAGAAATGGTTTTGACTGAACATAAGGAAAGTTTTCTCATAGTAAGGAGGTTTTCAGAACTTAGATGGATCACTGAGCAACGCGTCATGATCTTGTAGCAGACCCTGCGTTGAGGCAGATCACTTCTCATACATGTACTGTAGTAATCAACTTTTAAAATTCTTCCTGGATTTTAGATCTCCACAGGAGATGTAAGCTATTGTGTGAATGCTGTTGGGCCTACCAGGAAGCTCACATCTAAATTACTAGGTGGGATTAAGGGATCACCTTACTAGTTTATGTATGCTCTGTTATCATGAATGAGAGTTGTTTGGTACTGGGTAAGCCCTGCCAAACTCTGCTTGGGATGCTGTAAAGAGATAACGTGGACTGTTTTGTTACGCAGTCATACATGTGAAATGCGGAAGCTAGAACTGTAAAGCAGCTCATGAAGTAATCTCTTGCAAATCAGTAACAACTTCTGGCATTGTAAGAGGACATGTTACTTTAAACTCACAGCGGAAGAAATATTTTGTAGCTCATGTCAGGAAAGGAGATAATTTGTATGTTTTAGATTCTCCTTAATTAGTTTTCATTATTTAAAATGAGTATGTTCTTCAGTGGTTTGAAATGGCAAAAATAAGGAGAGATGCAACTGAAATGGTGAATGTGTCACTATAGACTTGTATAATAACTTAGGGAAGTAAGATGAAGACAGCTCTTCAGGTAGCAGTGAACTTCAGGAAAATGACCAGTGGTTACAACACATTAAGGGAAAATGTACATAGACCATGAAACGTGAGTTTGTCCCAGTAAGAAGGAAATAGGATAATATGTTTACATTTTCAAAAGAAGCATTTTTCCCTTCATAATTAAGTTAGTTATCTTCAATTTGATTTTCCTGTCCAACTTCCAACAGCATTTTAACTGTAAATGTCCTGAATAAAACACTGCCATAGGAAAAATCTGGTATTACTTTGTGAACTGAGAGCTGAGTTTGGGTTGTGTTTTTATTTTATTTCTTTTTAAAGAATGGGCATAAATGCTTCCATGTGCTCACACGTCCCTGCTAGCACTTAACTGTGTCCTCCTGCTTAACTCCTGTGGCCGTGGGGATCGCAGCCATCACCCAGGCTCTTGGGCAAGGGACACCTCTTCTCCACATTCACCTTCCCTTGGTGGATGTCCCCAGCCATCAGCTCCATGTGTTATTGGTGCAAAAGGCAGAACCACTGTGCCAAACTAAAGCCATAGGCTTTCCAGTGAGCTCCAAGAGTTCAGACCACACGGCGCTGGCACTGCTGTGGCACTGCTCGCTGGATGGCCCTCTGAGATTTGATGAAACCAGGGAACAGCAGGAGAGGGAAAGAGAGAAAGAAGTGAGATGGAAAATGGAGCATGTGATGCAGACAATGCTTCTTTGCTGGTACCTGGGCTGGGGCGCTGGGGAATGAGGTGACAGTGACCTCTGCCACCACCATGGTGCCATCGGGCAGCCCTGACAGCAAATCCTGTGCTTGGAAAATGCATCTTACTGGCATGAACAAAAGCGCCCCGCACGATGCCAGGACGTGGCTCTTTCATGTAGCACCAATGCTTCGGATTCAGCACAAAAGACACAGGAAGAGCGATGACAGCAATTCAAAGGCTGTTCTGAGCTTTTGCCTTCAGCAGTCCTTTTGAGCCTCAAATTATCTGTACTTTCAAAGCTCTGTGTCTGAACTGCTGCATCCCAGAGGAGAACCGACCCTTAGTGGTCACTGCTCTCACTGAGTCCATATTGAATTGCAATCCTGTTAGCACCAGGACACCCAGTGTTCCTGTGTGTTTTGAAGCTCTTGCCATTCTTCCACACAAATGGGGGCCCCTCCTTTTGAGGCTCCCCACTGTCCCCGCAACACACAGGCCACAGCATTCCGCCTTTCTGAGGAGCAGGCCGCATGGCAGGCAGGGCTGGAGGCAGGAGGGAGGGAGGAGGCTGCGCAATTAAACTGGAGAAAGTCCTCCACAAGGACAAAGCTCATTGTTAGGGAGCTACCAAGTTTTAGACAGCACGAAAAGCAAGCTCTGCAGATGCTGGTGTGGAGGGGTATGGAGCTACTGCCAGCACTGTCCCCTCGCAGCACCATTGATGGATCGGCATAAAAAGCAAAAGCTTCATTGCAGGACTTGTTTGCGCAGCAAAATCCAAATGTGTTCACCTAGATCTGTCTCACCATCTCTCCAACTCCTTTCCCCATCTGTGCAGGCCTACTGCATGCTGCTAGGAGGAGGCTAGCCCCGAGGCAGGGTGTCTGGGGTGACAGAAGGGGAGGCCCCAAGGATAGAGCACCCACCAGCACGGGACACAATCAAATCCAGCAGCAACTGTACAGCCAGAAGGTATGGAAAGTTCAGAGTTAACCCAGCAAAGGTCCCAGACTGGTACAACTCCTTGTGATACTTAAAAATTTAATTTAAAAAATATTTTTTAAAAAAAGCTATTTGCACCCACGTGAGCGCACTGACTCCCTTGGTCGTCTGCCAGTGCTCTTTGCTATGACGGGAAGCAGCATCCCTCTCGTGGGCAGGAACATTTAGATATCTCCCTTTACTTCTCCCTTCTCTTTGTTTTTCCTGGCATTTTCCATCTCCTCTTCTTGTTTTGTTGTTAGCAGTATTTCCTTCTTCTCTTCATTTTGCTCACTTGTTTCTTAATTTCTCCATGATCTGGGGGAGCTAAAGGCACATAGTTGATTTCACCTCCAGTATGTGCTTGAGGAACCAATAGCATGAAATACAAATTAGCTCTAAAAAAAGAAAAGATTTTATTAAGTTACATGCCTGTCTGGCATTCAGAAATGCCCTCTTGCAACATCCCTGGAGATCGCAAAGAGATGCATGTTACTCCACTGGAAGAAATATATGACATTAGAATAATGCCTTTTAAACCTTTTTATAAGAATATGACACTTTAAACCATATTCTGCAGCTTGGAACTGGACCAAAACCAGCCTCTGATTTGAAACAACTTACAATAGAATTTCTAGCCAAAAGAGCCGTATTTTCTGAGTTCTGTGGTAGCTGAATTTAACAGGCAAGACCTACTTCTACATGGCCTGCCACAGCTGAGACCAGCCCTGACCCCAAGCCCTTCACTCTTTGCACACAACCATCCCCTTCGCATCCATTGCCCAAGAGCTCTGCATTGCTCACTGTGGGGCTTTTCCTGCAGACCTTGCTGGGCAATGCAGGGAAACGAGCTCCTTTAGCTGCAATGGTGATGTGATGTCTCATTGATGTATATGAAAAGGTCTGAGCCACAGATTTCACCATGGAATTCAAAATGGAAAATACAGCACTAGCTTTGCTACCCTACTTGAAAGGCTCGTGCATAGCAGGGGAAAACCTGTTTTTGTTAGTTCCACTTTTGGACTGACATCTAATTATCACTGAACTAATTGCAAGTAATTTATGAACTTGAATCAACCCTCCCCATACCAGTAGAGTGTCCTAGCTGGGTGCTGGATTCACCATGGGTGAGGCAAAGCAGTCCTATGGATCATTTGTTAACCGTTTGCACTGACTGTTCGCAGTCTGCAGCCTGCTCCTCTCAGACATATGGCACTGCCGTTGAAGCCCAGCCAGCTGGTGATCAGGGCTCTCACCAAGGACATGTGTGTTCTTGCAGAAACAGAGGGACGACAGATGAGAAAACTCCTGTGGTTTGTTTTTCCATGCAAACAAAAATACTTTTTCATAAACACAACTGAGGACGTGGGGAGCTTCAGTGGGAAAACAAACTTAAGAAAACTACTCTTGGCTGCAAAGTTTCTTCTCCTTCCCCAAAACCATTAATAAGTTGATAATGTAGCACCAAATTATCTGCATGTAATGGAAGCAGCACCAGAGGGAGATGTGTTTGGAGATGTCTAGGACATTTTTTACAGGAGGAGCTATTCAAGCCACTGACCAGAGAAGTTCAACTAAAGTACAGCTTAAAGCCCCTGCACTGGAGATCCTGATTTCCCTCCGCAGTCAACAGAGAGAGGTTTGCTACTCCAGAGAGCATTAGTGTTAGACATCTGGAGTTCCCAGGGGTATTTCTCCTACAGTGCTGGGACATGTAGGCCCCTGTTCCAAAGGCCACTTCCACACCTGGCCACTGGACAGTTTCGTGTTAGAAAGAAGGTGGAGAAAATCCTCTCTGCGCCATTTATCCCTGAGCAGGCAGAAAACCATCCTTGGTGGTGGAGGAGCTGGGCACTGGGGCCCCTTATCATCCTTGAATGTGCATTCCTCGATCAGCATCCCTTGATGAGCATCCCTCGATGAACATCCCTCAGCCCTTCAGTCCAGCATAGAATACCATTAGAGTTTAGGCCAATTATTCAACAGCCCACTTATTGTTAACATACAACAGACATTTACCACATATCCTAAATATTCTTGATAGTTAGCATTTCTGAGATTCGCACTCCTTTTTAACACCTCAAAGCACTTAGAAAATATTAGACCTCCATGCTGGAAGCGAAGTTTTATACTTTTCACTAACATTTTATATAGCATTTTTTATTGTAGCACAGCCCTCAGGGTCTCCTATGCCCCCCAGCTCTTTATAGCCTTAAAAATAGATATTTTTTGCTGAAGGATGAAAACATATATCAAGATGTTCAGATATTTTCAGGAAAAAAAAACCAAGATGTTTATAGCTGGCTCCATTTACTGATTACAGTTTCATTAAACATGGTAATAGTATTCCTGCTAGTAAATACTTGCTCAAGTATTTACTTTACAATGCTAAAATATTGCTAGAAAACAATACTTCCCTTTGTTTTCTCATTCCAATAGAGTTACTGTAAGACTGCAAAGGAGTCTGGTCCCAGTGGAGGGCTGCAGTGGGATTACACACAAATGTACATACACACACACCTAGATTATCTCTCTACATTATCTCATTTACATGATTAACAGCTATTCTTTATCCAGCATTCTTCGTGTTTTTACACAAACAGAAGGACTGCCTATATAACCTAAACCTTTTCTCTACACAGCAAGTATTCCTGTTTTCTAACTGAGAAGGTAAATATCTGACCCAGAACTGGAGCTCATCATTAATGTCTTAAATAGTCACAAGAGGTAAAGACAAAAGTTTTTGCATGGGTCAAATGAGCACTTGAGAATAGGGAGGAGGACTCTGGCAGGACAGAATAGGACAGGGGCAGACAGCTGGCAGCATTTCCCGAGGCACATTGTGTCCCCGGGTTTACTTCTTTGTCTGTTCCATCTCTGCATCCCCTTTTATGTTTGCAGGCGTCCCAAGCACAGCCTGCTCTGCCATCGCAGCTCCATTTTGCATCAGTACTTTGATAAAGCAGGGCTGGCTCCTTGTTCTGTTTTGTCCTTTTGTTTTGTACCTCTGAGAAGTTCATCTACAGTTAGGAGGCATCTGTTGTCTCTTAAAGACTTCCAGGAGTCACTGAATACTTCTCCATCTGTCACTCTCACATCTGCTGGGGATCGAGCAGAAATTAAACAAGCTCTGTGTCTCAGGATCTTGCTCTATAAAACATTAAAGAAATATAAAATCATCACTTAGTTTCCACTGGAGCAAGAATTTAATTTGATTTTACAGCCCCCATGCTTTCCAAGGTCTCTTCCCAGTTCAGAACAGGCTGGGCCTGTGCCTGTTTGCTCTTTGAAAGGAGGCCCTACACTGGAAACAACATCCTTGATCCACTAAAAAGCACAACCGTTATTTAGAAAGATTCTGTTTTACTGGCAAGTTACCTCTGCTTGACACTGCTTTTCCATGGAGGGGCTCTGCTCAAACACTTTCTGCATTCGTAACTGTATTGCATATCCACCAAGGACATGTTCAAAATTTGCTATGCCTTCAGCGGTATCTTCAAGGATTGTGAAGTGCTTGGGGAGCACTAACAGTGCTGACTTTCACAGACTGAAAAAAGCCCATCAATTTTAAAATGTCCTGATTTAAAAAGAAATTGCTTTGTTAGGGATTTTTCTCAAAAAGTCTTGCTGAGATTTGTACCGACAATAAAAAGGCACTGATAGACTGAATTAATTTCTGATGTGATCAAAACACATGATGTACTTGATAATGGAATTACAGAACACTCTGCTCTTATAAAGACGTTGCTACAATCAAATATTCTCTTCTGTATCTGGCACAGCTGACATGTGAGCCTACACATGAGGCAGGGGGAGGGGGAGAGCGAGATGAGTTTGACTTGGGACCAGAGGGGAAGCCAGCAAAGAAGGCAGCTGTGGCCTTGACAGCAGGTCTTGTGGGGACAGGGTGGCCCAGTCAGATGTATGATGAGTGGTATAGGGGAAAAGGGAGGCCTGGTGGGCTTTGGCTGGCCATGGGGCTGTAGCAATCCTCATTCTGATGACAGCCTCTCAGAGGAGAGCACCTGCTCTCATTCTCACAGAGATAAGATGCAGCATCTGGCACAAGAAGTAGAATTATGTCCATTGGTACCCATTCAAGGTATGCACAGAGATGCTGACCTGCAGCCAGACTGCCAGCACCATCAGGGCAGGTCTGTGGGATGTCCCTGAGCAAGCAGCTGCTTGCACTCAGCACCTCCTCAGCCACCTCTGATCAAGTGGGAAAGCTTGGTACTGCCTGTCACAGTGTGAGTAGTAATACATTAGTTCCAACTGAAGTCTGACTTTCGTCTTTTACCTTTCCACTGCAGCAGCATCTGCATTCAGCCACTGCCTGCTTTCACAGAACGGCTCTGTGAGCACAGTGAGCTTTTCCTGTTGGGGCTGTCCTTTTGTGCTGGTAAACATGCACACACAACTCTCTGAACGTATTCCTTTTCAGGGGACCTGACACCCCTACCTGGAGATGGTGCCAAGGCACCATCCTTTGGTTTTATCCACTGTAGTTACTTGCAAACATTTTTCCACCCTACGAGAGGTCAGTGATTTCCCTCTCCCACATGCTGTCCTTATGGAGAACACATTCCAAGAAGCCTTCAGGAATGGAAAGAACAATAACTTGTTCTTTCCAAAGAAATACAGGGATATCTGGGGTTTCTAACCCTTTTCAGTCTTTTCCCAGGTACATTGTCTAGGGGACTGTTGCAGGGACAGATGATATATCTGTTTCCTTTGAATTTTATGGCCTGGATTCATTTACCAAGCTGGGCTGATCTTAAAACATGTATTTGCCTTCCATTCGCTGCACTATGCATCACCACTGTGGGCTAAGATGCTGTTTTTGTCAGCTTCCTATTTTTAAAAGGACAGAGACACACATTTTAAAAGCCACCTTCTGGGTTAATCTCAGCCACGGGCATGCCTTTGAAGCTTTGGGTTTGGAGGGATGTGCTATCAGTGATCTTGACAAACATCTCAGTTTGCCCACTGCCATCCAGGGACTGTGCACACAAGTTTGCTTTTACTGACTGCAGAAATACAAGCAGAACAGACTTACAGTAGGTATATAAACAAGAAGGTCACAAGGTTAATGTTTGACTCTAATCCTAATGACTTTTTTCAGCCATGCACAAAGCATGACACCAGAAAGAATTCACTAACAACAAAGCAAAGATAAACAAGTACAAGAGCACAACCCTCTCCTTTGTACACCAGCTTCAGAAGTTGCACAAAAGTATTTAAAGTACAAATAAAAATGCCCTAGTTTTATAGTAGATGTAACTTTATCCATTCCTCTCCATAATATGTGCAATAAGTTGCTCCAAGGTACCAATAAATATATCAGAGGAACTAACTGGTTTATAAATATTTGGAAAAAATAGAAACTATTGCTTAAATAACCACCGTATAGAGAAAATAATCTCCCACGGAATCTATTAAACTAGGTTAATGAACTAGCAGGAAAAAGTTTCAAACCTATTCCCCCAACATCTAATTCAGAGCAAATCTTTCAAGCTGAGTTTTAGACAAAAATAATGAGCAAGGTTCCTGAATGTGGTTTTAAGTGAACAGAAATTAAGTCAACTGTTTACAGAAATGTTTGCAAGCTGTGAGAAATACATTCTGAATTGTTTAGTTAACAGTCAAGGTGATTTGAAATACAGCAACAAATACATTATGGTGTTACAAGGGCTCCGTCAAAATATAATAATAGTGCTAAGGGCTCTTCAGACACAGATAGCGGACCCAAGCTGGTAAACAAACCCCAAAAGAAGCGCACATAGTTTACAAAAAGCACAAGTGCTGCCAGCAACTCTCTTCTCATTTCTTTTCACAGACCTTATCAAAAAAAAAGAAAGAAATCTTATCAAAAGACTGCTTCTGTACCCAGAATATTTGCTCTGTTCCAGGACAGTTTACTTTGGCAACTTGCTCAACTTTGCATCTGTAATTAAATGATGAAGATGAGACAATGTGGCTCTGGAGAGATCATAGGAAACTCCATCTTATCTGTTAGCCCTTTATTTACAGAGCTCCTCATGTTTTGGCCTCCCTAATGCATTTTTCATTAAAGCAGAAGGGCAAGTTGAACACACAGCCTTCTCCCATGGTACACACAGGAAGCTCTATCCAGAGGCATGAACCCAGCTTTTTGTATTCCCTCAGCTTTTACTCCCACCAACAGCCCTTAAGTGATTCCCTCAGCTTCAGAGAGCAGACATGTCTCCCAGTGCTGCTTCGTAACACGACGGGAAAAGGTTCAAGCCCTCTCCTGACTGCAGAAGTAAGGCATGAGGGAGTCTCTTGTACAGAGTTAAGTTCACATCTAATTTAATATGAACCGCTACCATTTCCAGTATGGAATTACCCTTGTGTCCAACACTGCCTTACTGCAAAGGATCCAGGGATCGCTTGATGCGGTGACAACTCAGCTGACATCTAAAGGCTGAGTACTCAGCCTGCTGGGGCCACCATAGTCACCTCTGTGGGCAACACACAGAAGATCTGTGAGGCAGTGGGGTGACATCCCCTGGAGTCACTAGTCTTCCTCTCCTGAAATACATGGATAGCTCACTCCCAATTAGTCAGGACTCAGTCCCAGCGTAGATGTCTGCATCTGAACTAGCAGCATCAAGGTTCTTCCACAGGCAGTGAAGATTTCATCAGCATAGCCATGACATCTCAGGCATAAGCTATCTCCTCTCAAAGCAGGTACCTAAAATACCTACCTCCCAAGAAGCACCTGTTTCTCTGGTGGATGATAAAGAGAATCTGGGCTACCTACCTCAGGTGTAAGCTTTGACAGTGCACTTATCCAAAACTAAGAGGGTTCCCACCATTTTTAGTTAGCTGATCAGATCTCTCAGGGAAACCACGAGGCAGTGCCTGGGCTCAGATGCCATGAAGTGGGGTCATAATCCTGCATCAGAGGGCAGAGAACAGCTCTGCAGTGGGTGGGGAGGGCACTGTGATGGTTCTCAAGGCACAGCCCTTTCTCAATGAGCTCCTCACACCTGCACATAGTTCACTGGCATTAATGGGTGATGTGAAGGCTTAGGTTATGAAGAGAGCCATGGTTTGGTTTCTTATCTGCTGAAGTCAGCTTGTGGTTGTGTGTGACTGTTTGTGACAGCAGTAGTATAGCTGACCTGGACCCTTTGGCCAGAAAGTCTTTTTCCGTCTCTCATCTTTTCAGCTGCCCACTGCCATTATTCTAACAAGAAGATTTAAGTATATCCCTACTTTCTAATCTGCAGCCTGGAAGTGTCTCAACATAAAACGCCATTCTTACAAGAGGACATATCATGCCAAGTTGCAAAGAGAGGTATGAAATAACCCTGCTTGAATGCAGTGGTGGGAAATCTGTTAGCAATAACAGCTGCAGCAGCAAGCCCATAAAACATGTTTGCCAAACCCAGGAATCCCTGAAACACAGCCAAGCTACATGCTGGTCAATGTAGATTTCAGCCCATGTAGCTGCTTGAGGGACAGTGGCAGCAAGAGGCACTGACCTGGCCAGTGCCTGCGGTTCCTGTGCTTCAGACACTTCCAGATGCCAGAGCTAAGTTGAGTGAGTGAAACTTCACTGCCCCTGCTTTGCTTTTCCAGGCTCAGCTAGTCAGATTAGCAGGAAAACATTCAACTCCCACAAGGAAAACACAATAGAAAAGCACCAAAAAAGAGCACAATTTCTACACTTCTAAAGTGTACACATTTTCCCCAATTCCTGAGCTGCAATGCTCTGAGATAGGCTGAGATATGTTTAAAAACTAGCTCCTCGTTAGGGACAGGAATTGAATTTCTCAAACATTCTTATGAATAAACAAAACAGCAAAGGATTTGTCTCTTTGCCATCATCAGCTAGGATGTGTCAAGAATTTGCTTCCATAATGAAGACAGCTTGGCTGATGCACTTGCAACCTGCAGAATAAATTAATTGGGTTGAAAGCAAACATTAAACTTATATCAAGAGTGAGAGACAAGCTTTGTCAGATGGGCTCCAAACTAAAACTGAGCCAACAATGTGGATATTCCCTCTGGATTCGAAGCGATACTGCTTCAGTCATGTTCTTGGCTCTTTGCGTCCTCTGTGTTCCTCCTCCACACAATTGTGGAAACCTGATTTTAAACCCCTGCACTTCCCCACACATGATACATTCCGTATGAAAAGAGAGGCTCCTGGAAGTGCTAGGAGCCAGTCTTTTGATGTTCTTGAGCCAGAGGCAACTAAGTGAGGGAGAAAGTGTCTCTGCAGATCGTGCAGAAAAGACCTAGCCACTAGGTTTCTTAATGTGAATCTGAAACGACAGAGTACAATCTGAACTTTACACTCAGCCAATATATTTCATGACTGCCTAATGGTTTCTGAGGATACCAAAGCCAGATATAGGTGGCTGAGAAAATCAAATTTTAAGCATTTGCTAAAACTCTTCAGTTTCATTGAGTTGCTGATCTACTCTCTAAATAGTTATCTTTCCCTGGCTACTGGAGACCTCAGGAGCATCTTTCAGCTGGTCTGGGAACCAGATAAGAAAATCAACTGTATCAGCAAACACAGCACAGACTGAAATATAGAACCACATGTCAGCCAAGTCAAATGAATGTGCTGTTATTCAAACACAAACAGCAACATCTGGGAAATAATATGAATGTGTCCTTAAAATTAAAAGTAATCAAAATGCCACTGCTTGGGCCAGCCCTGCAACCCAAATTTTAAGATCTGAGTTGTAGAGAGTAAGGGTCTACAGAAGACATGCCAACAGGGCAGCCAAAGTCCTGGCCTCGTGTCACACCCAGTGTGGCTCAGGTAAGGACTGGTGGAGTCCTGAGGGCAGAATTTCCCTGTCACTGCAAGTCTGAATGCCCAGGAAGCCTACTTGTCAAACAAACCATTTTGCACTTGTTTTGCTCGGTTTTATATATGGACTTAAACTGACAAACCTTTTCCAGAGCTCTGAGCTTTTAGTCTGCCCATCTCAGACTCCCAAAACATCTATCACACATTTATTCTAAGCAAAGCCTAATACACAGAGGCTATTCCCTTCCAGGTCCCCACCCCAGGGAGGGACTCGGGAGATCTCTGGCGATGAGCAGCAACCTGCCCTCCACTCCCATTTCCCTGAGCTCATCAGCACAATGCAGAGTTTGTCCCTCTTGTAAACTTCTCATGTGTTGCCAGGCAGAGCATATACAGCAGCATCAGTGACCTCTGAGAGCACAAAAACAGAGACGCAGAAAGCACCAGAAGGGAGGATTCATTTTTTCCCAGTGATGTCAACAAATCCTCAGATCCCACTGCATGATGTGGTCAGGAATGCTATGGATGCTCCCAATGGGATGGAGACTTTTCTTCACCTTACAAGAGACAGTGCAGATCAGCTTGGCATCAGCTGTGGGTCCATGATATAAAACACGGATGTCCAACCTTTTGGCTTACTGCATTGAGTGAAGAGGAATTGCCTTGGCCAGAGTTCCAGTTGCTGCTGAGTGATGGGTGCATACCCAGGGCCAGGTCGTGCTGCTAGGTGGGGAAGAGCCACGACACTGATGGCATAGTGGCAGAGAGCAGGGCACATTGCTACCTGTCCTGGGTTGCATCCCAAATGTGATGTCCATTCTCATTTCCATCTGGCTCTGTATTGTACTGCCCCTGACTTTCAGCCAGCACCACTGTTCATGGGACAAGATTTAATGCAGATTGATCCCAATCAGCCTTAAAAATATAGGAAAAAAATCTTTTTTCTAACTTTCTAAGGCCACATTTACTCTTGAAATCTTCATAGCACAGCCTCCAAATTGGTGAACCATCTCGTATGGTGAGAGGTACACGGCAGGACTGAAAGTAAAGGTTAGAGGAAACAGGCAGAACTCTTGCAGAAAAAGTAATTCAGCACTGTCACAGTCACAGTGAAACCAAGCCATCTCTACTACATGGTTTGTATAAGGTAAGTACAAGGACATTGGCACTAACGGGAAGCTCCCTGCTGTGTGGCTGTTGGTCTTGAAACACAACAAAGTGTACAGTAGAGTGACAAATACAGCCTGTGTGTAAATGGGAAAGGAGCTCAAGAACGGTGTGGTACCCTCACCACTCACTCCTCTGCTGGCCTTCCAAAGATGACACCAGGGTGAGACACATCCCACCAGAGCAGAATCATTTACCATTTGGAGATGGCCTTGATTCCAGGAGAAGATGCTCAAATCAGGAGACTGCCCAGACACTCCAAAATGACTTGCTCTTTCTTCTGCAATCAGAACCAGGCAATAGCCAGGAAAGGGAACCAAAACATAAAATTGTGTCAAGCTCAAGATCAGAGTCCACAAGAAACACCAAACAGTGGCAGATGGGTCTAATATTTGGGCAGCGATATGAGTAGTATTAGAAGAGCATCAAGGAATTAGTCACCAGAGCAACAGATACTTGAGATACTGACAACAAAAGGATTCAGCCTGAAAGCTAGTGGGACCATTATTCATGTTAAGCTATTTCACAAACTGTGGTGTTCCCAGAAAACCTGATACAGCACAAAGCAGATTAGGAAGAGAAGAAGGTGTCCAGAGGTGATCTGAGAAAGCATGTGAAAAATGCCTGCAAGAAAAAGCAGCACATGGGAAAGAGCACCATTTATACGGAGCTGAGGGGAGAACATGCAATGGCAAGATGATTTTTTAGGCTGAAAGCTTTAACTTTTAAGCTACACATGAGCAAGGAGGAGATATGTCAGCTGCTGCGGAACACAGGGGTCTGATGGGGAAGCCCTGTCTGCCCACAGGTACACTGCTGGGGAGGCTGCTGAGGATGAGATGTTGTTGAAAGTGTTTCTGAGCAAGGGGAGGCCCCGGCAACATATCCTAAACTCTGCCAGGAACCTCAGTGCTAGGTGGGGTTTTGTTTGGAGGCACGGTGACCTCATCAGCAACATGGAACAATGCTCTGCAAAGAGCACAAGGAAGCCAGTTAGCAATTAAAATGTCTGAGAAAAGAACTAACTATTATAGCAAGCAGTGGATTTAGAGAAGACAATAAACCTTACTGCAGATTGCAGAAGAGTAGAGGTCAAGTCAGGCTGATGTGAGTGACATGAGGAAACTGTTCCTCTGAAGCAAGGGAAGCAAGGACATGTAAAGTGGAAAGAAAACTGAATGCTCACCTCAGGCATCTCTCTTTACCATCGCGATCTGTCTGTGCTAACATATTGTAACTACACGCAGGATCATGGGTATCCTACTTTTTTTCACTATGGCATGTGCCTGTGAAGCAAATACAAGTTGGCAGGGTGGATTCAGACCATTTAGGATAGGGCAGTACTATTTCAGAGGAAGAATCCCACAGGAAGATTGCCAGAAATGGCTTTATCGCCTTAAATTCTCAACCAGAATGAATGAAACAGAAATAAAGCCTGTTCTTGTACCTTTCTGAAAATCTGCATGTTTCCTGTGAGTACTACTCCATCCCACATATTGTACATATGGAAAATAAAGCCCTGAAAGGGTAAAAGAATTGTATGAAATCAGTGGCAATATTGGTAAATGGGACAAGAAATGGTTTCTGGATCATTGTTAACAAAAACAAAGTAATCTTTCTTCTTTATTTGGAGATGTACAGATTCTTTCTCCAACCTATCTGTCAATAGGTGTTTATCCTCTCTAAAGACTTCAGATTTTACTTGTGGAGAGCTAAACAAATGGTTTGTGTTTTTATGACTGTTTATAGTGTTCTTAACCATACCACATAATTTACTTCATAAGTATCACTATCACAATGCAAACTTCATTAGGCTTTAGTAAAAGTAACTACATTGTCAACTAAATACATGATTAAGAAAATGGCAACTAACTTACTTCTTGGCTCTCATACCTTAGAATTAGATTACTATAAATATATACAATTGCATGTACTGCCAAATACTGTACTTCAGTGTTTGTCCATAAAATGTAATTTGAAATGCATGTAGGATGGTACAGCCTTTGTAAAAGGAAGTGATTATCTGTGATAAAAGCAATTGTTGACATTAGAAATACAGACTAGAAGATTCAGACGGGAAATTTAATAAAAACAAAACAAATGTAGAAAGGAAAAGGGAGGTTAATGATATGGCAAAGCAAAGCCAGATGCAGCAGTAAATATCTGCCCAGAGGCAAACCTGGACTGCTACCTATCAGAGTGGCAGTACAGCTGGTTTATGTTTCGTGCTGGACATGGCTGATAGTCAGACACCAGGCAAGTATGCACTTAAGCTGAGAAAAAGCAAGGCTAACCATACATTTCTCTCTGATGTGTTATCTTAAAGGAGAAAAAGGGCCACTTGATCAGGTAGCTTTCTGTGCTTGCAACAAATGCTGCGCACACATCCTCTTTGAAGTCATTTGAGTTGCATGGGTGAGTAAGTAAACCAGTAGCACTGGGTCAACACAAGTGCTTCTCTAGTGCGTGGTGAGATGCAGGAGGTGTCTCAAACCATGACACGAAAGCCATGTGGCTCCTGCACATGGACCCTTCCACCTGTGCAGGGCTGAGTACCCCCAAACTAAAAATCCTTATCTCCAGGTTCAACCCTTCTCCCAGCATGCAGCACCTGCATAACAAAATAAGTGAAGAAAGAAAGAAAATGAAGCTTTGCAAACTGCAGAACAAGGCACTCTCAGTACAATCATGCTTCCAAAGGATGAGCAGAAACAGGGGACAATTTATGTCATGAAACTCACGTTGGGAGATAATGATCCCCCTTGGAATAATAAGATACTTTTAATAATCTAATTATACTGTATAGTTTTGGCTTTTTTCAGCTTGAAAATGTCAGGAGAGGTTGTTACAGCAGGACACAGTCTAATACACAGAACAAGCTGGCTCACATTACTATCTTCCGCCTTTTTTGTTTTCTTATTTTAGTCTTGTATCCTGCAGTTGTACCACTCCATAGTAACAACCTGCTGAGTGAGAAGGCGATTTACAGTGTTCTTTCCCTGTTCTTAAGGCATTTGTGTCACTTAGCTGCCATTTCAGAGTTAAAGGAGAACTCTTCAGTACACATTTTGGACTGACCTATCTGTTTTCTCCCTTTTTAAAGAAAGCTTTTCAATGACAAATGTGGTTAAAAGTATGTTGCATTGTGGGAGGGAAGCAGTGTTTGGTATCCAAGGGGTACATCTGCACTAAATTATCATGCTCTAAAGTTTGGACTGATTTTTGGTTAACTAACTGTTTTACCATGTTCCTGTGGCTATTGGAGAAATAAGTTGTCTGACGGTGCTTTTCAGCCCTGTTACAAACTCAGCAGTGCATGGGCAAGTGGGATAGAATCAGAAGCTGCAGAGCCCATAGCAGGGAGCTGGTACTTGCACCTCTGAGATCAGCATGGGGGAGAATTAAAATCGTTAAATGTATAGAATAAACTTGTAGACTTTATTTGTGTGTACACAACTATGTGATGCTGCTGAAGCTCTCTGCAACAGGAGTGTGGCAGGTTCTATATTTAAGCCACATTTGAAGCAGTTGCTTGCCATGGCTAAAAGGGATTGCACAGACATGAGGGGACCAGGAGGAAAGGGTGGGAGGGGAGGGAACTGAGGAGATGTAGGCTGCCTACAAGGAGAGGGATCCAGGCACATTCACAGTGGTAACTTGGGAGGGACAAGTCTCTTCAGCATTATTTCCATCCTTTGTAATTGGTGTGATCACAAAGGCATTGGCTGCCAGAGTGGGTGGGGAGGAGGACATAAGGGCACTAAGAAGGGCAGATGTGGCACCTTCCCTTAGGCTAATAGAGTGCTGAGTGACAAGCAGAGGAGAGAAAGAGCCAAAGAGAAATGGAGATGTTTGAGATCGTGGCACAAGAGTCTGTGAGCTGGCACTGAGGGAATGAGTGAGGAGGAGTTTGGCGACCCCGGACAGAGCCTGGCTGCAGCAAAACACTCCAGAATAAGCCCAGAAACTCCATCTAGAAATGTTTTGAGTCAGAACCAGGAGACCTTTCCAGCTCCACTGTGATGAGTTAGGCTTCTCAACATGATGAGATCCTTCCTGGCTGCCTGTGCTTCCATGTGGCAGCAGGGCTGGGCTTCCGAGCGACAGTCAGAGCATCTGAGTGCACAGAGTAGAGGCAGCTGAGGAGTGAAGGTGGAAATAAACCTGGGGTGATTTATTTTCCTCATAATACACTGAGGTAAGGGGTTCTACCTTCTGCATAAGCCCTTGTTGTTTAAACTATCAAGCAACTAAAATTTTCCAAGGAGATAAAGAAAAAAAGAGAGGGAAAAAAATGATGACACGATAACCTTCAGACAAGGGCACTTAGTCATTTTTGCAAAGACTGCCTACAGCACAGGCAGGTAGCCCCCTCACCATTTCTTCTCTGGTCATATGTGGGCAGTTTTATGCATTATCTTCTCAGGTTCATTCCTAGGCTTGAGATCTAGAGGGTCTGAGGATGCTAGTATCTCATCTATAGGAAATAGAATCCGAGTTTTTTGAGTGGGTTGCAGTTGTATCTAGCTGTGGGAACTGAAATGAAGCTCCATGCAAAGTCTGACCCTCCAGCCCTAGCCCAGTGCTTGCCCTCCTCCTCTTCAGGGAGCAGAGGGTGAACAGTGGGAAGTGACGGGCTGGCTGACAAGGTCATCCGCTGCAGGAGCAAATAAGTTATCTCATGTCTTGTGAATGCTGATCCTGTGCCCTTTACACAACTCGATGAGACCTCAAATTGTACACTGTGGAGAGTCACAATCATAAATAAAAAGGAGGGCTCCTCATATAATGGCATTCCAGTAGCCTTACAAATATGCCTCAGTTGGGAACATAATACATTGCAGTTTTGGACTTGCCAAATGATCTTCTGTTTTTTGTGTATTACCAGCAGCCTTTTATCAAAATCATATTTAAAGTTCTTAATTTGTTCGACATTTCTACTGCTTCAAATGAAAGATTTTATTTTGCCCCTTGATCTCAATGCTTCTACCATCCACAATTCAGAACTGACAAAGGACGTAAGGAAAAGCGTTGATGTACCCTGGAATTTTTCCTCAGGTGACTAGCAGAGGTACCACCTGTAGTTCAGCATTAAGAGCCCACAGCCTCAGCTTAAGGGTTTCTGCCTTGTGCCTGACCAGGGACCTCCCAAGGAAAGGGGTAAGGGACTCTGGTTCTGCAGCCTCCTCCCAAGCCTTTCTTGGGAACCAGGTTTGTGGTTACATTTGGTTTTGGAAAGACTCACAGAAGCATAGAATCATTATGGTTGGAAAAGTTCACTAAGATCATCCAGTCCAACCATCAGCCCATCGTCACCATGCCTACTAACCATGTACCTCAGTGCCACGTCTACCCTTTTCTTGAAAACCTCCAGGGATGGTGACTCTATCCCCTCCCTGGGCAGCCTGTGCCAATGCATTACCATGCTTTCTTAGAAGAAACTTTTCCTAATATCCAGCACGAACCTGCCCTGGCACAACTTGAGGCCATTCCCTCTCTTCCTATTGCTGTTACCTGGAAGACAAGGCTGACCTCTACCTCTCCACAACCTCCTGTCAGGGAGCTGTATAGACCAATAAGGTCTCCCCTGAGCCTCCTCTTCTCCAAACTCATCAATCCCAGCTCCCTCAGCCGCTACCCACAAAACTTGTGTTCCAGACCCTTCTCAGTTCTGGATGCCCTTCTCTGGACGTGCTTCATGGCCTCAGTGTCTTTCTTGTAGTGAGGGGCCCAAAACTGAACACAGTACTCGAGATGGGGCCGTGTCAGAGCTCAGTACAGCAGGATGATCACCTCCCTAGACCTAGACTTGCTAAAGGCAAGAAAGAAAAACTGCACGGAAGAATATGTGTTTTCTTTCTGTCGTCACAGAGAGATTTCCTCTAGTACTAGGAGTTCTTTTAAGGGCATCTATGGAGAAGTCCATTTGCAGACTCCTGCTCAGTGTGCTTCTCTGGCCAAACAAACTAACAACTTTACATACAGAATTTCATCAGGGATACCAAGTAAAGTGAAACGGCACTTGTAGAAAGGTTTGAATTATCCACCACACATCAGCCAACCCAGCTCCATCAAAGTGCTCTGTGGTCTTGCCCAGGGTTTCATCCATGCACTATGAGGAGCAGCTGCTGCTGCAGGAAGCATGTCTCAGACTGGGCAGGATCGAGCCCTGAGAGTCCCTGGTGCATGTTTCAGGGAAATCAGCCTCAACCCTAGGTATCCAAGTTGGCTGTGGTAAATATTTATTCATTAAAGAAAGTCCTTGTTTGCTTCTGGTGCAGTTTCATAGCCTTCCAAAGATTCACAAAATGTATGGTCAGGGAAGGGGGGAGGAGGAATTTCCTCCCTTTCCATATAAGTAAAAAAAAAATTACAAAACCAGCTTGTCTTGTGGAAAATAAACTTGTCCAGTTTTGTATACATGTGTTTACTGTACAAACTCTCAGTGACTCAGATGTGAAATGTGCCTCAGGTTTGTTATGTGTTTTGTTTAGATTTCTAGCTCTCCCTGAGAAAACATGGGCTGCAGTGGAGGCTGATGACTATCCCGTCCAGTGGATTGCAGGGGGTGCACCACAAAACCCCAATCTCGTGAGCGTTTGTGCATGCATGAATAGACCTGCATTCACTGGGCTTTTTCATGCATGTAATCGTCTTCAGGATCAGGGCCTCGGGCACAGCATAGAATTTGGGTTTCTACATTTATTTGAGGCTGGAATTTGTTACATTATTTTGACATAAAGCACTCATCCCATTCCAGAATTTACTGCTGTATTTGTTCCAGCTTTTCCAGCTGGACAGGACAGGTTTTAAGCCACCTTTAGGAGACCACCAGTAGCCCTTTCCTTTCCTGTCAGCTCTGATCTCTGTCAGACCCAGTGTGCTTCCTTCTTAATCAGCTTGCTTCTCCCACAGCTCTCTGATTAGGTCACATTTCAATTTATGCCTGCAGAGTTGCTCCCATACTAGTGGCTGGCAGCGTTACAGACACAATTTCGTGACATTCACAAATGAACCAAGTCAAAGACCCCCAAAGTAACTGCGAATAGCTGGGAATTATTTCACAGGTTTGAGCTATTTCTGCTTCCTTATGATGCATAAAGAGATACGATGTGGTTGATAAGATGCTTTTGATTTATTTGGAACCTCATTTTGCTTGCCTGGAAAATTTATTGTGACTTCAGACACTTTAATTGAATGTCTGAGAGTGCTGACCTTCAGCAGCAGCCCTTCTACTCCACACATCCATCAGTCCTTGAGGTTAAATAATGTGTAGTTATTTGAAAAAAAGAAATCATCTCTGCATCTGTCAGTCCCTTGGATCACGTAGATTTCATTCATTCAGTAGCTAGTGAGAGCAGGGAAAAAGGAGCCCCACCCGCGCTTGATCTGAGCTGGGGCAGGTCTCAGAAGCTGTGGGCAAGCAGCACAAGACAACCTAGGGGTTAAGCGTTGACCCATTAATAATATTCATATATTTGGGGTTCTGACCCTTTGTTTATGACTTTTCAATGAGACAGCCCTCCCCCCCCCCCCACTTTGGTGAAGTAAATCTTCACCTCATTTTAGTTTTGTCTGGTGTTGGAGGTCCCTGAGTGAGGATGTCAAAGACAGGGACATTGTCTGGAGATAAGCAAGCCCAGAGAAGGCCCTGCCCCAGGAGAAGTGCTTTGGGCCCTGAGAGGCCCAGTGGAGCTCCTTGCCACTCAAATAGGGCCAGCAGTGGAGTTACTGATGCACAGCCCATGATGTGAGGAGGAGCTCCCTGCAAAAGGTACAGCCTTGTGTGAGAGACTCCATTCCCTGCCAGGCACAGAATGCCAGGGATAGCCAACAGCTCCAGGCAAACCCTGAGCAGCACTTCCACTGCACTCAAACATTTCAGTTGCTTGTGTGTTTGGGAACAGAAATACATAAAGACTATAATCCAGCTTCATGGGCTCTTGGTAGCATGCTGTTTATTGTTCCCTGAGGAACAATAAGGATTCTTAAAAGCAGATGGACTCAGACGCTCTGATGATTTGCTGTAGAAGCAAACAATGGGCCAATTTTTTTTTAAAAATAGAAAATAAATCCATTGCACAAGTAAACCTCACTCTCCTTTTTGCACAAAGTGGGACAAGATGGACAATGTTTTGCAGCGCTTTTTGCAAATGCAACTGAGGAAAGTGTTTTCCTGACACAGTAGCGTAGCAAAGGGGAGCAAAGAATATTTTCTTCAGCCTGTGGAATAGACACTGTGAAAAATGGCCCTGAATAAACTCAAGCCACTACTAAGACTGAGAAAATATAAAATCCCTGAAAAATTGTTATAAGCAGAGCATCCATGTTACTTCTCCACACTTGCAGTGAAGGCTAAAAGGGAACATCAGAAGGCCCAGCCTGACCTTCTGTAGGTCAGCATTACACCTGGATTGAAACCAGAGTATATACATACACACACATCAAACACAAGTATATACACATCAAACTGTATAACTAAAACCAAACTATATAATATAAAGATCAGGTAGTATGCAGCATGTATAATAATGTCTTCTCTTTAAAGGCTAGTGGGCCCTTGGCTTTGATGAGCTAACACATTTCAGAGGGCGTGTATCTGATTCATGATTAAAGCTTATGTATTTCTAGAACCAGAAGAAATTAAGCCAACTTGCTGATCCTGTAAGTAGTCTGGTGTTAGAAAGAACAGTTGTTTCTTTCTACATAGTAAACTCAATAATCACAGGTGGAGGCGAATTAACCCACATCAAAAACCAGAACCAGTTTTACAAAATGAAATTTTGTAATGTGAAAGAAGTGCTTTAAAGTAACTAATGAAGCCTAAATATTGCATCATAATTTGTCCTATTAGTGTTGGTATCATCACTTTAAAATTCATGTTACTATAGATTCTATATATTTTTCAGACAGACAAAGTAGAGCAAAAGAGGAGAGACAAAAGAAGAAGAGAGGTTTATATCAGGGCATATTTTCAGCTGCAGCATTTTCTTATGTAAACCCCAGGTCATAGTGTATACATGCAATTTATGATTTTGAAGTTGTCCAGTGGTTTTAAGAAGACTAAGATATCTACTTTGATTTTCATGAATTTTGTTACCTAACACATCAACTAACCTCAATAATTGATGCTAAATGTCAGTGACATACCAGCAGAAAGGAATTTTTTTCCACATTAATATGGTATGAATGGAATGTGTTGGGAATAATATCATTGCCCACAACATGAAGCCCATTACTCCAGAATACATCTTATAAATACTGAAAGCAGTATAGGGCAATACAAGGGCCCACATCTTGTCATTTTCAGTGTACTCTGTATAGCTATGATCTTCAGGGCATTTGGGTTTTGTTTTAGGGTTCTAGCAGCACAACAGTTTCCCTAAAAGCATGCACTAACATGTAAGGAGGGTGCACAGCCCCAAGAAAGACTTGGATGTAGATCCTATGTGGCTCCAAACTATTCAAAGGTGGCATTTCCACATATCCATTAACCTAGGACCCCAGTCTTGCCCACCTTCCCCCTCCAGCCCATGCAGCCTACCTCCAGGAGTCCTTATTCCACATTCCCCCACCCCAAACTCAACCCTTTGCCAGCACAACCTCCACCACCCTCATAGTCCATATCTCCAGTGCTCCAAATCAGGACCCTAACCCTTTGGTGCACTTCACCCTCCTCCAGCATATAATCATCTTCCCACACTAAGGATGAGTAGGGAACCACCAGAAAAGTCAGGCATCACATCTTGCATTGGATGGATGCAGCTTTACCTGTTAGAAGGGCAGAACACATTTGGCTCCAACTTGTCCTTCAGACTGGTCCTGGTCTCCTACCAGGAGACCTAAAATGAATTTTTTGTCTGCTGTCCCATTCCCATCCACTCCAGGCATTCACTCTTCACCAAGGTTCTCCAAAGGGCTACACCACCATGTTACCTGCTCTTGCTCTTTGTCAATGCGGGCCACCTCCACCCTCATGTGAAGGGAAGGGTGGAGAGGAGGCAGAAGAAAGCTCACTATTGAATACCAGAAGTTGGTATACTCTCAGTAACATGTTTAATCTAGAAAGAAGTCTCTCATAGATGAAAAAAATTGCTCAGTTTTATGGAGATGTGCTTGCAGTAATAGTTAGTGGTTTATGTCAAGGTTTTCAAAGGAAAATTGGTGATTTTGCATGTTACTGTTCTTTTTTTGCTATCTATGCTGCATGCTGTACGTGGAGAAGAAAGGCACAGCCTCTGAAAAATTGAGCTGACACAAAACAAGTAGTTCCCCAAATCCTTTCTTGACATTTTTTTGCCTGGCTTTCATAATCCTTACAGGCACCCTGAACACATGTGAATAAAAGCTGGAACTGTGCCTTTTCATAGCCAGGGTGTATCATAGCCATGCCAGTATTCATGTTTGGAGCAGCAGAAACAGGTCAATGAAATATGAGCAATTGCAAGCAGAACTGGCTAGCCAGGCTGATGATTTCTTATCCTCTCAGAGTACTTCCAGCAAGAGGAAAGGGGCCATCTTCCCCAGATTGCTGCCTCCTTGGTAATCTGTCCTGGCAGCTAAAACCTACCCCTCCAGTACTTCCATGTTTTGAATCCAAGCAAAAGCTTTGGCAGCTGTAAACATATCATGGGCTTGTTTTAAATGATGAGAGGAAGCAGGCTGACAGTGAGCTGATTAGAAAGCTCTTGGAGCCCTCCTGGCTGAGTGGGAGAAAAGGACAATGTCTTCATGTGCTGCCAGGGTGGGGAAAGCAGGATGCCTGCAGCCTGGCTTGCTGTGCTCAGCAGGCACAATCAGGATATGGGAACAGACCAATTTGAGGACACTGAGCTGCCTCTTCCTGACAGCACACTTGAAGATAGCATGGGAGGAAATCATGCAACACCATGGTAAGGACAAAATGAGTCTGAAGAGATGACTGCAAGCTGTTTCCTGGCCCAAAGCTTATCTGGAGTCCCAGAAAATAACCCTTTCTCTGTCTTCAATAAATCACCGTCTTGATCAGGGTGAAAAATTTGATTGAATTTCTGCTGCTTAGTGCTGGGTAGAAGAACATGCTTTTCATGAGAAAGACCAAAGATAAAAGAGATAAACCAGAGATTAAAGACGCTCCAGAAGCCTCCAGGAGCTTGTGGGTTAAGCAAGTGGTATGTAAGAGCACTGTAGAAGATAAAGATACTGACCAGGGATGGGAAGGACAAATTAAAAAGATGGACTCATATTATGTAGAGGTTATTGAATGTACAAAGCAACAAACATTAAAAATAATTCAGCCAAAAAATAAAAGTAAATATGGGAGGAAATTACTTCATCACAGCCCACGCTGTGTTATCAGTATGAAAGTGCTGGGAGCTGCTTTTCTTTCCAACATGGCAGCTGATAGCCGATCTAAACAAAAGAGAAGTGGGGCAGCAGGGAACAGGAGGAGGCTTGGGGAGTGGATGAGCCGAAGATGCTCTGGAGCAGAGCTTTAAGGCAACGCCATGGTTACTGGCATGAGCAGCTCAACCTGGACAGCCACGCACCTTGGTTCATGCTGAAAATTTCTTACTGTTGCATTCTCATTTTCATTGCTACTTCCACTTGGCTGTAAGAATGCAGTGAAACTTGTGTGAGAGCATACCGTGTCACATCTCTACCTGTCTCAAAGGAGCATCCCTAGGAGATCCTCAAATTTACAAGCTGCAGCTCTACTTTGCCTCTGCTAGAAAATAACCTCCATGAAGCAATCAGCTTTTTGCTGGTCCCTTGAGTAGTCAGAGGCAATTTACACTGCAGTTCATTCCTGCTACCTTCATAAAGCAAAAACAAAGAAAAGGAAGAAAAAAAACCTGCTCCTTTTCAACTACAAAAGTGTGAGGCAAAACCCAGCTCAACTATATAGTAGTGTCCATAAAACCAGCCATCTTAGTTGTAAGTCTAGTTTGGGGTTGGGAATTTTTTTTTCCTAGGTAGTGAAATAACCAGGAGTAATAGTCATAAAACCGTTAATTGAGTTTCCTAGGGTCTGCAGAACTCCTGGGAGGACTGTGGGAGAAATATCGTATGTGGTGGCTGTGCTTCGATCAGCCAATGCAGTGGTTCAGCACCCTAACCCCACTCTCTTCTTGACTCCCTCCCCTAGATCCAGCCCACCTTAGCATTTTCCATACCTATTTTATCTTTCTCATTGTCCTATACCTGCTGAGGTCTCTATCAGATAGAGAAAGCTGTTTCCATGCTGACAAGGGAAGAGAAGCAGACGGGGAAGGATTAGGGCTGGGTGCCTGGGAAGCTGGCCCCATGCTTGGTCATGCTGATGGCTTCGTCATCACGAGGCACTGGCTGTGTGGGAGGAGACATCACTGGTCCCTTTCACAAAGTGGCAGCAAGATGGTGAGCAAAGAGAGAGGATGGACCTGGGAGGGATACACCCTGTTGTGAAGTGCCTCCTGCCAGGTCAGGTTCAGCTCTTGGTGGACCTTCAGGGACATCCACAGGTCCCCCTAGTCCAGGGGACTCAGCAACACAGCTGTGCCTTGCAGCAGTGGTGTGCTTTCTTCTTTCTCCTAATCTGCCCCCTCCCATATCTCAGCGTCATGATACTACCAGAGAAATCTTATCACAGTTCTGTTGAAGAACAGCTCTATATTAAGCAGGGATCCTGGAGAAAGTCAAAAAGAGGGAGAAGAATTTCTCAGTGCAGACAGACACATTTTTGTGGAGGCAGATGACTGGTTCTCCACAAAGAATCTGGAGCTTTTGCTGCTCTCCAAAATAGCCTTCAGGCCTCCAGATGACTTCCCAAAAAAGTGCCAGAGGGTCTTTGATCTCAGGGTGCACATCCTTATGAAAAGGGGAGATTAAAATTGCAGAGGTTGGGCAATGCTCGACAGAAGTTCCCACAGCGCCTCTGAGCCCGGACAGCTCTCGAGGTCCTGTGCCAGAGATCACTGATTGAGTTTGAGCAGTCGTGGGCTGAAATGGCAGAGCAGGGCTGCCCAGGTCAAACCAGCTGGTTAGCTCTGCTTGCCTTTCATGATGGGTGGGGGAGTTCAGTGAAAATTAGGGTGATAAGAAAGAACAACAAAAAAAGAGTAACGAGACATTGCATATTCAAAAACATCGGCCTCCTCAGTACCTATCATCTGAGCCTGGTTATCAGTCAGTGATGAGTTTCACAACTCAGACTCATAAAATTCCCTAGAATTTCAAAGTTAAAGGGTTTCACTGGAACATGCTATATCCCCAGCCTTCTACCCAACACACATCACACGACTTTTGCACTCTATGATCTGTTATTTTTGCTGATGCTAGAACAGAATTCCAATCCTGGAGAGGACAGAACTTCCCCAAATGATAACAGCTTAAACAGCATCAAAAATAAGTGAATGTTCAGATGGATATTCTTTACTTCTGTTTCTGACAGAAATTCTTCTGTGCAGGGAGAATTTCAGGGTGCAACCGAAGAGTCAAATCTTTTCTCATTCCTGCCTTCTCATTGAATCCATGCATGTGGAGCATTCATCTAAGGACTTTTTCCCCAGGAGACCAAACTTATCCCAAAAAAACATGGAATCAAAGGGATGGATTCCCCTCCCTCTTGCATTTCTATCTTCTGCCAGAAGTTCAATGGTGTTAATGGCTCTCCGTGGACATATATAAGCAAAAGTAAAAGAAACTGTCAACTATCAAACCATTCTGGACTTAAGAAAGCAAAAGAGTTTTTCTGTGCATTGGTTTTTGCTATCATCTAAAACACTGGAGTCATTCTGGAAAAAAGAAATCAGCTATTGAGAATTTCAGCTGAGGCCTGAATAAATAATTTGAGGCTGACATGAAGGGAGGGCATACAGACTGAGAAATCTTTAGCTGCAAAAGCAGTGGTTTTGTTCCCCTTCGTCAGCCCACCTATCAGAAAGGGATGTGTGCCAAAATGCTGACACCGGCTACTTGGGAACAAAAGGAGAATGCTGCAAATGGAACCTGTAGGCAGCAGATAGTGCACGGTAGTCTTTATTGTCTGTTATCTAGGAGCCAGAAGAATTAAATGTATAAATAGAAATAAGAACCTGGTGATGGCAACATCAAAAGTTGAGGCTGGAGACTGTCCTGGGTTATTTGAAAAAGTTTCCCTGGAGGTGGGATGCTCTCCTGAGCAAACAACTGTGGTAAACACAGCACTTCCTGGCTGGGGCCCTGAATGAAACCCTGCCACTAAAATCTCAGTACATCTGCTTCTACCATGGGCACAGTCCATAGTTCACCATGTAGTTTGCTGGCAGCTGAGATATGGCAGAGAAGGAAAAGCTCCTAAGTCTCAGAAATCAGATAGAGTTGCAGAAAGGACACGTAACTCTTAATCTCTTTGCTGAAAGGCAGAAGGGACCAGTAAAGGGACTGGGGGCTGTGGTGGAGAGAGTTCAAGAAAAAAATTGTTTCAGATTTTTCCCCTGGACTCATGACCCATGGCTATGAGTGAAGCATGGTAGTCCTGGGGCCAGTGGCATGCCAGGGAGAGAGGAGGCAGATGCAAAAGCTGCCATACTTACTGGGAGGTGCATCTCAAGACTGTTTTTCCCAATATTCTTTGCATATACATGTAGCCACAGAGAAAAGGAGGTAATTCATTCACCAGCTTTGGAGGTGAAAATTACTTCAAGCTTTATTCCTGTCCATGTGCCAAGCACACGCATGATGCAAACACCACAGCAACAGCCCTGTACATACACAGGCACTGCATCCCCCAAAGGGACACATCCACCAGTGGCACTCAGTAACTTATGAAAACAGTTAGTTGTGTTTTATCTGGACCTAAAACTAAACCTGCAGGTGAAAAGATGATCAACAAAGCCACAATGTTGAGACTAGGAAACGTCTATCTGCAAGGAGGCCCTCCTCGCCTGACTTGAGTGAGACACGGAGAGACAAATGGCCCAGCTCTCCATGGAGGTCCTGGGGCAGGAATCACCTTCCTTGGCTTGATATTTGTTCTTCTTTAATATATGTGCATGACTGTGTGTGCAGCACTGTACATACTCCACCTGAACTACACAAGCCCGAAAGAAGTGGAAAAATGGATGAAGGCAAGAAGGTGCAAGGTTGTTATTCTAGTGAGCCGTCAACCAATTCCTGTCACTCAGCATGGGAAGGTAGTTTTGTGTTAGGCTGTGGTGTAATATTGGAGATGGAGGGAGATGAGGCTTCCAGGTAGGCTGCAAAGAAATGCAGTCAGCAATGAATGGGTCTTCAGTTCATTGTAGGCAGCGAGAGCAATGGTTCAGCTGAAATCCATGCGGTTTGGAAAGCCCTCCGCTGAAACGGAGGCTTCTCAGAGGTCTGAAGAACAAAAAAGTGAGAAAAATCATGCCAAATAAATAAAGTAACAAGAAGAATACGATAAAGAACAGTGAGGGGGAAGCTTGAGCAGAAGGAAATGTGCAAGTTTTATTTCTGGCTGTATGTTTCACTGCAGAAAGCAAACACTACATAATGGGTGCACTAGTGCTCCAAAAACCACATCTCAGAGATACTATTAGCTCAGGACTTTCACAGCATATATAAGCTCAAAAAGACAAATATATACTTTGTGTAATCATGGTCCGAGTAAAGACTGCAGAGACCTTTACCACACCAAAAGGATAACCCAGCCAACCACAGTCTGGTAGGTTGTACAAAACTGCATTCTAGAAAGTCAATTAGGCCCCACAGAGCTCTTGAAATGACAGAAAAACAAAAGCATTTCTGAGCTGGAGGGGCAAATCCTGCCCAGCCGGTCACAGAACGCAGTGTGAACTATGCATAATTATCTGAGGACAGAAACATAAAGAACAAGAAAATAATGCTTTTTAAAGCCAGTAATTGTTTCCTATGGCTTCACAAAGCTGAGCTGAATAAAATGCATTTGTTATATTGTGACAGCGGGTCACAGAAACCATAGCAAGGGAGGAAAATGCAGGAAGATTATACGTTTTAAGAAGATTTAGCTACAGTAAAGATGAACATAAAAAGCAAAGCTGAATAGAGATCTAGAATTTCTAAATTACCCTTGGCCCAAAAGTCTGCCTTACCACTGAAACAGTATAATTATAAAGCTGGCATAAAACAGGACATGTATCTAGTTACTAATTTCTTACTAGCAAGAGCAGCAAAACAGTTTCTGCCAGTAGCAGCTCTCTTGACAAAAACCTTGTGTCTTCTGCATGATGTGACCTATAGGGAAAACTGTTTTTAATCAGGCAAATCTATAAATGGTATGCAGTTGTGGTCGCTCCTCTCAGATGTCAAAAGGAACAGAGGAGAAAGTGGGGGAAAGGGAGGGGGATCCTCGCTGTAATTTCTGATTTAACACTTCACTTTCTCTGAAATGCACAGTGGGATCTGTAGATTTAGGAGATGGCCTCTGTCACGTGGGCCAGCGATGGCAGCAGTGTCTCCCAGCAGGCCAAGTGGAAAAAAATAAATAGAAGAAAAGAACAAATCTTCCTAACATCACTGTCCTAGCCCCAGTGCCTCAGTGAAGTTTTGACTGCAAATACGCTTTTTTTTCATGGCTGCTGTTCTGAACTCAGTCCCTCTAATCTCTGTTTTCCAGCACACACTGAAGCCCAAGCATATGAGCTACACCACTAACTGGAGTCAATGGCACAGCTCCCGCACCAAGATGTTAAGCATGTGTTCGAGTGTCTCACTGGGTCTGTCCAAAGAGCTTGGACAGCAAACAATCCCAAATTGTTTTCTCTCTGTGAATGTGGTAGGAGTCCATGAAAACCACAGTCAATGGAATGGTGTCAGTAAATTAACATTTAAGTGTCTTAAACCGTATAGCAGTCTATGTGCAGTTTAGGGTTGTGTGAAATTTCCTTTTCTATCCTTTTTATCAGTAAAAAAAATTGTCTCAAAAAAAAAAAAAAAAGAAAAAGAAAAAGAAAAACAGACATTTGGCCATAATTTTCTGCTTCCCACAGAGATGTTTGAGCTCTTGACAAAAATCTGAACCCCCAAAAAACTAATAATTTAGCTGTACTGAAAAGTATACAGATTATGGTTAAAGCAGCTTCTAATTTGCTGATGAAAAGGCAAAATTTTGTGCAGAACCAAATCCCAGTCATTCAGCTATTGAGGTGAACATGTTTCCTCAGGCAACACATGACAATCAGACTTGTATTAGGAAAGCACAGTCCCTCTCACATCAAACAACCCAGTTTTAACCACAGATTTGCAAACCTCTGATCTATGCTTAGTTTTTAAAATGTTTTTTATTTATGTGTGTGTATGTGTATCATGTATATGTATTTCCCTGTTATTCTGTCAGTCTGATTTGGGTATGTCAAAGGCCCTCCATGACACCCAGGAGCTGCCAGGGTGCTCAAGCATTTATGCCGTGATTCAGAGTAGGTCTGAAGGTCAGGAGAGGCTGTGTGAAGACGCAGCTCACATGACAACCAGTTCGCTACGATCGATTGTTGTGCTGTAGAATATTATGAAACCTTACCATTAACTCCATATTTCTGTACCATGTTTGCAAGCAGTGGTGAAAGCCATCAGGAGCAGCCATGGGCATGGGTGCAGGCAGCACTTGCCCTCCAGCCTCTCCTACTCTTTCTGAGTAACATCACAGCACTGCTGGAAGGTTGAAAAAGGGTCACCAAGGCTCACAAATAATTACTTCCAAAAGCAAACAAAGCCCACGAGTTGAAGAAATACATTTGTTCTTAAAAAGTCCACATGCACCTCCATGACCACACCATAAAAGAGGTCAGTGAACTGTCCTTCACTAGATGTGGAAGATCGCCAGGATCATGCACAAAGGTGATCCATAACTACCTGTAGCAGACGCACATCCATAAAATAATGAGCATGTGGGTATTTTACACAGGTCAATACAGCTCAGAGAGAGGAACTTGATTCCATGTCCCATCATGTGGGACATGATGATGTGGTGAACCCAGCCATAAGACCACACACATGTGACATTTTGCACATACATATTCTCACCATATGACAAGTGCCCTGTAATATGAACAAGGATATCTGGTTTTGGTAACGCAATAAATACAGCTGTTTGCATGACCAAGAAGAGGAGCAAAAAGGAAATAAAACTCTGGAATAAGGCTCTAGTAATTCCAAAATAGATAGCCTGTCTTGGCTGTTTCTCTCTCAAAACTACCCCATGATAGAGAAATAGGCAACTCCACAGTAATTCCTGCACTGGAACACAAACAGCACATCAAGAATGTTTCTCTTCTGCAGCACTGATCCCTTAGTTTGTACTGTAATTAATTCTGTCACCAAACCCTGCCATACATCTACTGAGCAGCAACCTAATCCCTGAGCAGTCCCACTGCGAGTTGCTCTCCACCATCAGACTGGAGGAAGACTAACTAAAGTATAAGAAAAATTGTTAATAAAGGCAGCAGAATCTGTAATAGAGATCCCTCAGGTGGCATTTGCTTTATCTCATGAGCTCAGTTTTGCGGATGGTATAAAATGGTGTCTTTTCACTCCTGCATTTGTTTGCCCAGTGATGTCATCCACATTATTGCAAAGACCAGCCTGGGAGTCTTCAAAGAAAAAGGCTTGCTTAAACAAAAAGAGATCTCTCCGTGTCTTATTCTTTCAGACAATGACTGACATTTTTGCTTTGTGCTTGAAGTGGTACTTCTAATCAGGGAAAAAAAAAAAAGATAGAAAACAAACTCCAAACAGTCTGATTCCAAGAAGTCCTCTTTTCATTTATTAACAAAAGAAACTTTTCACTTTTACCCAAACGTAGCATAGAGACATTTATTTTCTGTGTACCAGTAAAACCAATCAGATGAAAAAATATTTTCTGCCAGAGCTAGAAAGTAAATTCAGTTCTCCAAGAAAAGCTTGTTTCCACAAGCTTTGAGGCTTTTATAAGTCGCATTCAACCCTCCCTCTCCAATTATTATAGGCATAAATTACAAGGTGAGCTAAAATATTTAGTCCTTTTTTTAGAGCAAAATGCCGGTCTTAGTTCTCCTGGTTGCTGCTGAAGAATAAATTGTATCATTATAGCCTTCTTCTGGGTCTTGTTATTCTGACTTTTTGACTCTCGCTAGCTGCAGTCTATACAATGCACAACTGTATTTGTTCACAAGGAATGCTTTGGTTCCTTTTGACTTTTTCCTTTCCACTTCCTAATGGTTTACATGTAGAAGCAGAGCTTTTGAAAAATTACCTAACACATACTATGTTTAATGAGTACATTTAAACATACTTTAGCTACAAATCTTATCAGCTGATTACTTAACCTTTGTGGATAGGCTAAATATTTTCTTCGACGCTTAAATAAATATGATACATGGTTCCCGTGGAAAGCCTAATGAGAAGGAAGTTGTTTTTAAACTTAAGTCAAGAGTTTTCATTTATTTTATCAGTATTTTTTTTCCAAGAGATCAAAGAAAGCAGTTTATATGGCAGGGCTAAATTTCTAAAAGATAAATTAAGTACTACAGTATTAATTCTGGTGTACTTTATTTAGGGGACGAGAGCTGCATGACATCTGGAAGGGCAATCAAGAATTTGCCATATACTACGAAGAACATGGTATGAGGTGTAAAGTCAAAATCCTGCCTTCTCTCAAGATGGATTCAAAGAATGAAAATCAAGATGTGTGTATTTCTTCCAGATTTCAGTAACAAAGAGACATGTATATAAAATCCCTAGCAGTTGTCCTGGTTCCCCTTAATGCCTTAAGAAATGAGTGGGCAACTGCTCTGTCAAGGTGATGCAAGAGGCACACTTGTGCAGGTTGTCACATCACAGACAGGGGATGGAGCACTCTGAGGAGCCTCACATGGAGCACAGCATCCCTCCTCATCCAGAGCCCCAGGCTGGAGCAGGGCACTGCTGCTCCACAGACACAGGGGATTTAGTGCTGCAAGGTGAGGGATGGTCCAGGGCATCTCCTGCTCCAAGTACAGAATCACAGAACCATACAGTCATTTAGGTTGTAAAAGACCTCTAAGATCATCTAGTCTGACTGCTGACTCATCACCACCATGCCCCCCTGTGCCACATCCACATGGCTCTTGAACAACTCCAGGGATGGTGACTTCACCACCTCCCTAGGCAGCCTATGCCAGTGCATTACCACTCTTCCTGAACAGAAATTTTTCCAAATATTCAACTTGAACCTCCCCTGGCACCACTTCAGCCCATTACCTTTCATCCTAAATGAGAGTTTGGACACCACTACACAAACCCATGTAGTGCTACATGCAGTTGCAGGAGAGAAGTGGCTGAGGGCTGTGCTAGGAGGCCACAGCAGGAGGTTCTTTTAGAGCACAGATCCTTAAATGGAGGTTCCCAGCCCTGCTATCCAGTGCTTTCTCTGGAGCTGTGACCACTAGTATGCAACAAGCAACACCTCCTGATGGGGGCCCAGTAAACTGCTGGCTGCTACTGGAGGACTGTGGCCATGTGCTGTAAGGAGCACATCACTGCAGCTATTTGGGTGAAGCTGTGGAAACAGCAGGCCCATGAAACCAGGAACCATGTGTAACTACTACAAAACAGAGCAGCGAAGAGCTCTCTGGAAAGGGCTGTACTTCCCTTTCTCAAACAGGCTCCTACTGTCAAACCATCCATGTCACAGACATGATTTTCTTCTCAAAAGCAAGACCCAGAACAGCCTGTGCTGCAGGAAGTGTGCAGGGGAATGTTCAGGCTTTATTCTGGGTCAGAATGAAGCAGAATGTGAAAAAACACTGACGTCATGAGCAAAAGAAGTTGAATAGGTCAAGAAGCAGAGATGTGAGCTTAAGGAAATGGCAAGGCACACAAGAGATAAGGGAGGCTGTACAAATAAATAAGCACACAGAAATGAGCTGAGAGTACTGTGAACAAAGCCTTACTCCAGAGCTCTGGTTCACAGCCCCTTTTCACCCTGAGAGCCCCTAAAAGGTTTCAGAGAAGGGGTACACCCTTGTAGAAATTGCACGTACAGGCATCCCTGTATTAGCACCTGCAGGCTTGCTTTCTTTTTTGCCTTCTGCAGATTCTGCAGAAGTGGCCTGCAGGCACCTGCATGCTTTCCTGTGTGTGCAGACCCTTGGGTGGAAGGAGCCCATCTTTCATAATTAAAAATGAAAAGAAGCAAAACAGCAAAAGGGAAAATAAATAGTACAAGTGAGCCTGGCTTACTGTGCCTCTCACACTCCAGTCTGTTTGGAGAAGAGAATACAGAGGGGGAACCGAAGCAGTATAGGTTTAGTTGTTACTGGCAGATCATGTCACTTCAGCTCAGAAGCATAATAACTATGTAATAACTTTACTTACGTAGTTTTAATTACTGTTCTTAACTCCAGAGCGTAAACTTCATCACCCCACAGGGAGTCTACTCTTCACTGCTGGAGATAGGCATTAGAGACATGGAATAATCATGAAAAAGGCTTGTATCTTATGCACTGTGGTTGCTTTAATTTGCAGTGACGTTTGTTAGATCATGTAATTAGAACCACAATAATTTTTACATCTTGCAAGCCAGGAGCAGATACATAAATTGTACCTGAAACTGCAATGGTAGTGCATGCAGACATATCCCAGCCAGTACAACCTCATGTACTCACTGTGCTTTATCATTACATTACACTGAATTTGCGCAGAGGAGCAGGAAGCAACTTAGAAACCAATTCATGTTTACTGGAAGAAGGGGCAGCAGAAAAGTCAGTACCAGCTCCAGAAAGCAGCAGTGTCAGGCTGTGTTTATGGCCTGCTGGCCATTGTGCTTGTCATCACATTGCCCACTCCCTGCACTGGCTGATGGTTGTGCTGCTGACAGTCCAAGGGAAAATGCAGACACAACAGTCTAATTTACACTACCTGAATTAGAAAGTGTAATGAGGCACAGAATCAATTAGCGGGTTGTATCCTGGGCCTCAGGATGAGGCCCTTCTGATTCTCGCTGATTCTTGCTGTTCACCCACAAGACAGCAGGCCCCTCATGTGCAAAATGGAACCTCAGGTCCAGTGACAAGTCCTTGCACAGGGACAGCTATTACACAGGTGATGCACAGTAGCAAAGCTACAGCCTGGATTTTAAAAGGATAGGCCAGGTGAACCAGGAGAACACTGTCTTAATGCTGTTACCAACAAGATTCCCACAGTTTAGAGTTTTAATTTTTGGGTGGTCCTGTGTGGAGCCCAGAGTTGGACTCAGTGATCCTCGTGGGTCCCTTCCAACTTGAAGTATTCTATGATTCTATGATTATTCACCAAAACACACTTAACAGGTGAGCTGTCAAGCTGGAAACAACAAAAACCATTCTGCAATTTACTTGCAGGCTCAATAGTAGCAACACTTCATGTTTGTGGTAATCAGCATTGTGGCCTTAGTAATGCTGGGGTGGGACTTGGGCAGCAGCTTTTTGTTGCTACTAATTTGAGACAACCTGGGATGAAAAGCAGTCCTCTTACAAAAAAGGTTGTATGTGCTATAAATGTCTTCCATGCTCCATGGAGTAAGTGCCTGGTTTAGAACTGTGTCGAGGGAAGGAGAGAAAAAAAAAAAAACACTGAAACAAACCAAAACTGGAACAAAACACAACATATTTCTAACAAAAGCAGATTCTGCCTGTCTACCAGAATACTCTTATCTGATTTTGCAGACAAAGAAGGTATGGGAAGATGTCGTTTATCTGGACTAGAATAAAGCATTTGATACTGAGCCAGATGGAAACTATTAGTTCAAGTAGAGAAAGTGGGGATTAAGATAAGAATTGCAAAGTAGTTAAGGAATTGGCTAAAGGGGAGGTGACAATGGGTTAAGCTGAAAGGAAGAAAATCACAAGCAGCTTTGCAAGAGTCAGTATTAGTATCAATCCTACATATTTTTTCAACAATTCTGGCACAAAAGACTGTATAATGAAACCTTCGAATGACCGGTGTTGGGGTGCCTTGGCCATACACAGAAGCAGCTGAATTTTATCTAAAAAGAGGCAAATAGTGCTGAGAAACAATAAACGTGAAGGGAAAGGCCGTTAAGTAAGGCAAAAGAGCGTGCACTTAAAAAACAGTAAGTAGGAACTTGTGCCAATCATGGATGTGACTCCAAGCCAGCAATGTGGTCTGACCACTGGAAAAGGTAAATGTCATCTAGAATGAAGTAAAGTATTTCCACTACAGGAAGGAAAGTATTACTGAAATCAATAAATGCCAGCCACTGGCAGGACCTCATCAAGACGTTTCAGTCACCAAGGCTACGCGTATGTATGCTTCTGAAAGAAAACATGCTGGGGGCTGCTGTCTGGCTTGGAGGCCAACCAGCGTGGTACAGAGTATGTCTACAGGCAACAGAGTCAAGCCCAAACTCCACTCTAAGAATGGTCCCTGGCCTTTGTTAACTCCAAAACCAAGCCCAAGTGTTGTCCTTGGCTTTGTTTAGTTTTCTGTGATGGACTTATCCCAGTGTGCCCCAGGTTTGCTGCTCAGATGAGTGGAAAACTGGAGAGCATCTTACCTGAGATGGGAAGCACTTGTATTGTCTAGAAACACAGAAGCTGAGAAGTTAGATGACTGGCTTAAATAAGAACTAAAGGATAAATATTTCAACAAAAAGATGACTCGCCATGAGTAAATTAAGAGAGAAACAACAATCTTACCCATATATTCACCAGAAGAAAGTGCTGGAGCAGCCTTCCAGGGGACACTGGAAAAAATAGCAATTTTAAGAAGGAACTTGATAAGTTTTCTGTGACAGTTATCCACATCAGGCCAAAGGAATATAAAAATGATGCATGCTGTGCCATGATATACTACAGTCCTGCCCTGTTTCATGTTTTGAACTCTCTTTACCTCCCTCTAATTTTCACATACGCACAAAATAAGTCAGCATTTGCAGATTCTGGTAGGTCTCTCAGAGGCTGCTGGGATGAGTGAAGGTAGATAGACCCATATTCATTCTGCCCACATCTGGCTTTGCACCCTTGTCTCCAGCCGGTGCCACTTCTTCACCCAAAACATCAATCATTCTAAGTAGAGACGCTAGAAAACAGGTCTTAACAAGGAGATCCACATGGCTTTAGTTGTGTGTTTCTGGTTTTGTTAGCGAGTCTAAAAAGCAATTAAATGAAAAGGGGGCCTAGGGAAGCTTATCTTTCTCAGGAAGCATAGCACACATTTTTTATGAATCTCTCAATGGTAAGTCTAAAACTAGACAAAGATAAACAGGAGCAGGGGAAGCTGTACCTAATGGCTCACACATTAATTCCAGCTTTGTCTTGCTTCACTCATACATAGATTCAGCTGCATAATCTACTCATCAGCTAAACCTGAACCTCTCCTTACATTTACATCTCCTTACAGGGGTCATAACAGTTATTTCCATATCATAATTTAAAGAAGCTGTAATCCTCCTCTGGGCTGAAATTTGTAGATTATTCCTGAGTCAGATCATCAGAATCATCTAGGAAGCTGACTCGGTGCTTCCAAGTGATATTCAGCCATTTCATGTACAAAAATGTCTGGAAGTATGTAAGGGCTACATAATCATCCTGACCGAAAGCCATGGTCACGGGTCTCAGGGAGAGAGGGCAGGAGCTCTCCTCCTACACAGCGACACACTTTACGATTCAGCAGTTTGCTGGTTCCTCAGGAAAACAAAACTGTTATCACTTCTCTCAGGGGCAGAGGAGAAGGCTGGAGCAATCTGCCTGACATGCAGGCCTATAGCAGCATCCATGTCTGGGAGCCAGCACAGAGGGAAACCCAGGTGCCACTCCTCACTCCGCTGTTCTGCACACACACTGGATGTGTACTGTCTCTCCAGGCTACTTCTATGTGGCAATAAACCATAAGCAAAATACAGCCTGGAGCTGAAACACCTTCTGCTTTTTGAAAAGTTTCTCTGAACACAGTTTCTTCCCTTGAAAACAAAGTTGTTTCAACAACAACAACAACAACAGAAAGGATTCAACCAAAAAAAAATCCTCAAACTGACTGATTTTTTCCATTCACCTATAAAACCCATTAGGAAAAAAGTGGCTATTTGACATTTAAATACGAACTCTTCCCCTGTGATGCAGCTTGGTAGTTACAAGGGCGTAGTCAGACATTTGCTAAGTGGGCTGTAGTTATAATTTTTAATTTCCTACAGGCAAAATTCCCCCTTGCCCCCCCAAACCCAAGTCTCCTATATGGCGGTGTCATGGGCTGTTGCCATGCCACCAGCCAGCCACTGATCTTTTTTGAGAACAAACATGTACTTATTATGAAGATTAAACTGGTGACACCATTTAGCCACACGCCAGACACGAAGTGCATAGCATCCCCACACTGCTTCTGAATGACATTAATCTGACCTGGCCTGACCACACTCTTCACAACAGTCCAGTTTCTCCTTAGCTAGAGCTGGAGCTCAGATGAATTGCACTTTATTCACCATAAAGCCCAGAACCTCTGACGCTCTGAAGAGATCTTTCTGAGTATTTCTCCTAAATTTACCAAGCATTTCCTTTTTTCCAAGCCACTGAGAAGCTGGTGGGGAACATGGGGGTGAAGGAATCCCCACAGCTGCAGCCTCCATGACTTTTCACACTTTCTAACCAAAAGTCTTGCCAGTCTTGGAGGTTTCCCTCAAGTCTGGTGGATTTTGGACCTGCACCTCACAATAGCAATTGCAGAAGAGGAAAACATGGTTTGATGAACAGACACAAGCAAAGCTGATAGAACTAGAATCACAGAATCATAAAGGTTGGAAACGACCACTAAGATCATCTGATCCAAACATCAATCCATCACCACCATACTCACTAAACTATGTCCCACAGTGCCACATCTATGCATTTCTTGAAAACCTCCAAGGACAATGACTCCACCAAATCATCCAAGTATCATCTGTAAGAGACTTCTTGGTATGGTATATGTAATATATCAGAATTATGGCCCTGAGTTGTTGGCACCTAAGGTGTTTGTCCTGAGTGAACTACTTTCGGAAGGGAAACCACTTTCGTCCTGGGAAACCACGTTCAGGAGGGAGGAAGGACAACTAACCTGATGATTTTCAGTCACCTTTCTTGTTCTCCCAGCCCTGCTGTCAGGCGTACCCCCTCCCTATTGCTAAGAGGAAGCACAACGGCAGAGCAAGTGTTCCACTCCGACCTGCTTTCTCCTTGGCTCCTTTTCTCCCTGCTCCCCAGCATCCAGTGTGTTTCTCCTCACTGTCACCCATCTGAGCCTGGCTTCTGTGGCTTCTTCTTCCCTTGCTAGACAAGCTCCTGATTCAATCTGTCTCTTTCTCATCAGCTTATTCTGTGACCCACAGGAGATGGGGCAGGAGGCAAATGGAAGAGGCAACAAGTCAAGTTTCATCTTACTCAAATGCAGTTTCACATCCAGGAAATGTACGATACCCCAGCCACAGAGCTGACATCGCAATAGAAGCCATGTATCCTAATATGAATGTTAGATGATGTGTTTCTCTGACCTAGCTTTCCATCAGGCTACCCACAAAACCACAAAGAGCAGGGGGAGAAAAGTTAACACATCTCCTTCTGGATTTCCTTTAACAAATGTGGTAACACCTCACAGAGTGAGAGGCAATTCAAAATGTGATGGATTGTTTTAAGAAACCAGCTCTTGTATATGACCTAAGTCCCACAGAACATCTCCCATTCTAAAACCTGTATGAAGAAGCACTATCTTCCACAGACATCAGTCAGGATCCTAGTGGGAAATGGTACTGAACAGAAACAGCTGCTCCCAAATCAAATTCTCCATGTCTGCACAAGGAACTACAGGCTTGTTTCGCCTGCCACTAGGGTGAAGAGGAAGAGACTTCCAGCAAAGGCCCACAGAGAGGAGCAATGCACTCACCTGGCTGCCCTCTTCTGCCATGCCTCACCTGAGGAGCATGCGTGCTGACCTCCTCACTGGTCACGTGAGGGAAGGAATGATTCAGTTCCCAAGGCCTGGCCTCGCACGCAGCATCAACCCCAGAAGTTATTTATAGTCCCTCAGAAAGTGACGGGGGACACGGATGTGAATGGGAGAGAGATTCAGACCAGATGTCGGTGGGCCCTTTCCAAGCAGGCCCACATCAATACACAGCTCACAAGCTGGAGCTGCCTTGTGTCAAACCGCTGTGGTTACCCGAGGAGCAGTGCGATAGCATTGAGCCAGCAGTGGCACAGGGGAAGGGATTCTTGTCTGCTAATTCAATAGGGGCCTCAACCAAATGAGAACAATGCGCAGCACTGAGGCCATGGGGTTTCATTGTGAAGCTCTGTGAGAAGGCGGCCGCTGCTGCCAGTCCCATTGTTTGGGCCCACCTCCATCTGCTCATGGGCCAGAGCTCCTCACCCTTGGCAGGGCCGGCCGGCCACATCCAGCCCTGCAGCTCCTCAGCAACCTCTGCCCATGGTAGCAAGTCCTGGCTAGTGGTGCTACGGGGCCTAGATGCTGCTGGAGGGAGAGTGTTTTCTCAAGCCTGTGTTGTGTGCCTTGTGTTTCCAACATTGACAGTGAATCAAAAGCTCTTACCAAAGCCTTGTTGTTGCTGTCACTATGAGACCAATTCCACAATAACTGCAGTTTTCCATTGCTGGTTGGAGCAGATACACTTTTCCAGCAAGCAATTTTTTATATATCTTTTTAATTGCATGTATTACATGTTGTTTAATGGAGTTAAAGAGGTAAGTCCTCAGCTGATGAAATCAGAGCAATGCTGCTGAAGTCAACAGAGTGCACACTCATTTGTGCAGCTAAATCCAAGACTAGAGTTTTACTGAGGGACATCTGATCAAAATACCATTGAACCAATCCTAAACCTGAAACCAAGAAACCAGACCCTTAGTGACAATGACAATAAGGAGCAGTAAAAGGTAAAGGAGGGAAAACATGGAAGGAGACAAAGGAGGAGAGAGGAAAAGCCTATTGAAATAGGAGACCTTGGAATCACCTTCCAAAAACAACTCACAAAAGATGTTAATGAAACTCCCCTGAAATATGGCTCTATCATTATCATTAAGCCTTTTTGCTTTTTTTTCAGTAGATTTGTGTCCCTGACCTATCTCAGCTGGTGAGCTTCTTGGGGCTACCTGGTCTGGCATGAGGTGGGACTCAGAATGAAGAACCACTGGTCAACTAATGGCCCAAGACAATCATAGAATGGCTTATGTTGGAGGGGACCTTAAAGATCACTTAGTTCCAACCCGCTGCCATGGGCAGGGCTGCCCCCCACCAGCTCAGGCTGCCCAGGGCCCCATCCAACCTGGCCTTGAGTGCCTCCAGAGATGGGGCACCCACAGCTTCTCTGGGCAGCCTGTGCCAGGGCCTCACCACCCTCTGAGTAAAGAATTTCTTCTGATGGAGAACTTCATGCACCATTCCTTTACACAGAGTTAGGATCCTTGAGTCTTTTCTAAAAACCTGGCACTTAGCCAATCCATCACATAGTTTCAAGACCTATCACCATAGCCCCACACCATAGTGAGAGATTCTTCAGATAAAATAAGACATTTAGAAAAATGCCACTGAAAATTCAATAGGAAATGTTGCTGATTTGGAAAAGTACCATCAGCTTCATGGTCTTTTCAATGGTTGTACCCTGCCCTGTTAGCCAGGTTCAAAGGTAGAAAAACGTGCCTAAAAAGGCTGGTTGATTAATTACTGGGAATCTCACAAAGAAATCTGTTATTTCCCAGCAAGCTTCCAAATAATAACATTAAATTTCTAGACTTAGCTAGAAATTTATCTAAATTTATTGCAAGCTATCCTTAATTTACTTCCCCTTTGAACAAAATCATTTCCTTCCTTTGAGTAGCACTTGCCTGTACTCAGAATTAGGCACACAGTTTCAGCTGAGTTATGGAATTAATTCAAAGCTAAAGTGAACTTCCAAAAATGCAGATAAATGGAGGTTGCCCTTTTCTCTTGTCCTCTTTTTCCCCTTCATTTATAAGCAGAAAAGTTGGAAGTCCACCTGTTCTTCTTTCATCCCATACTCAAGCTTAAAAACTACACTCATTGTAAAGCTTTATGAAGTGACTATTCCCATATTCCTTTTATTTTAACAATTGCTTTCTCTGAAGTACATTATACACTCAAAGAATTCAATTACCTTTTTCCTGACTGCCTATTACACCAGCTGTAAAGCTGAGCTGTAAACAGGCACTCTCCAGGCACTGTGTTTCAGCCTGCTTCAGCGGTGTCATGGACCAAGAAAAACTATCCAGACAGCCAGTGTACTGCATGGAAGTGAGCCAAAGCGAGCGCACGGCCAGGGATGATCAGCTCTTCCTCACAAACTTGTTGGCTGAGGAAACTTGACTGAGAGGAACAAGCACTTTTACGTTTGGGAAACTGAGAGAGAAGAGCACTAATTCCCAGATTTACTGGTGGTTCACTTCAACCGTTTGCTGATATTGCCCCTCTTTCACCTAGCAAATCATTTAATGAATAGATCTTTCCTGTGTATACCCCATCAGCTTGTTACACAGCATACACCTCAGTTGTGCTTATCCAGTTTTCCCTTCCGGTTCCATTTGTACAGATACTTCCCCTCTTGGAATAACAATTATTAAACCACTTGGTGCCTTTCATGGTTAATTATTTCCTTTCTTTAACACAGTCTGCTTTTAAACTGTAAGCCAGGTCTTGAATGCACTTTGGCATCTCCACTCTCATTTTCTATGACAATTAACGTTGAAAAGTCCTTGTTACTGAATGACGTAAATCTGTCACATCTCTTTTGCAAAGTTTCATCATCCAGCAGTTTTAATGACCACTGTGGTAACATTTTCTGCCTTTCTCATATGCCTTTCTTGCAAATGATGGAGCTAACTTTCCTCATTTTTCTTATGTTTCTCAATTTCAAGTTAGCAGACTTCTGGGCTGCGGTTCAGCCATGGGACTGAAGAAGGTACAACCATCGTATTAAAGGAATAACTGCTATGAAATGTGCAAAATTTGAATGTGCTTTTTGGCTCATATGTCATTATTTCATTGTTTTAAATACCAAGTTCAGTTAAAAACTAACTTGTAAAGTACTGCCTACCTTGCAAAAAAAAAAAAACATGACTCATTCAAAAATTAATTAACATTTACAGTTATTCTCTATGTCAACTCTGAATCTAACAGTGAAAGAACCTGACTCTGTCTTACATTATCTCTGTGTGATACAGATAAAATAATATTGTTAGGCATTGAGTTGGTATTCCTCCTTTGCAAGTTATGCCTAAGGCTTTGTTCCATTTTAGTTAGATAAAGTGTATTACACTAACATGCTTAAACCAATAGAGCTTGTTTATATTTCCAAGCTGTAGGGGAAAAAATCTTCAGTAGTGCAGAATGCTTTCTCATTTCTGCAGTCAGATTAACTCTGGAGACACACAAAGCACACTCATCCTAATGCAGAAATTGTGCAGATGTAACTCAAGCAATCTCTACTGCACAAATTTTTACACCGGTGTTGTTTTATGAGATAGGAACATCAGGTCCCTCTCTTACTCACCGACAAACTTGTATTCCACAATGATCAACCCATTACAGCACAAAAGCTACACGGGAGGAATTGAGGAAGAGTTTTCCAGTATTTGAAAACAACTCTAGATCCTGTTCTATATAAGTACTATGATGGTCATGCATTTACTCACCTCTCTTCATCTTACTGCCTTTTCTCCCATTGTGTGCTCTAATTCAGGCCTTCTTCTGCAGGAGCATTATTTATCACACAAATCAAGAGGTAATAAAAGAGAATTAAAGGTGCCCATATAGTCTATGGCCTCTTCAGCCACTACTCCTCCTTACTCTTAAAAAGAACTCAATAGTATGCTATATCCTTCCCAGGGGATAATCCCATGCCAAGGGCGAAGCCAAAGGCTGCAGAACATTATACCCACCTCTGTATTCACAGATTGCCTCATCAAAACCAGTGGGAAAAAAATGTCCTGCACAAAGGACACCATGTCAGGTCAACACCCCAGAAGAAAATTCAGCCTTCTTTTCTGAGAGCACTCAGCTCACAGTGGTGTCACTAGTGCAGAAGCAGTTGTGAAGGAAGGATCCATCTAGCAGCTGCTGCTCACAGCCCTTCTCACAGGCATAGGGATGCCTGACCTTCAAAGGAGGAGCTGTTTGTAAAGAACCCTGCTAATGACACCCAGGATGAAGGAGCCAGCACTCCTTCAGAGGTCAGTAGCTGAGGGCTCTGCAGACTTGGGAGGCTGGGGTGGGAAAGCACCTCGGAGAAGGTCTGTGCTTGTGGAGAGGAGGAGAGGCCTCGTAGCTCGAGCACCACCACGTGCCATGCATCAGAGAGCTGTGTTTGGGCACCTAAATACAGGTTCCAAAGACAGACGAGGGACACTGGTGGTGAGGTCCTGAGTCTTTCATTTCATGCTCTTTAGGCTGAGGAACTTTGTTTTCAGAGTCAGGAAAGCATCTTGGAGGAAACTGAATATGAAGCAAATTCCCAGCAACGGAGCATAAAGCATCCAAGATACAGCAATATCATGAAAGACAAAAGAATATCTCTGTTAGGATCTTGCTTTTGGGATTGAATACCAAAATTCCTAGGGAAAAAAAAAAAAAGCAGCATAGCTGCTCATTGAAACTTCTGGAAGTGTTTTTACTGGTGAGAGCAATTCCAGACTCCGGGCTACATCAGAAAATCCTTTAACTCAGCTAATTGACTTAGTGTTTTGGCAATGTGTTTACTCCCCCCTTCCCCTCTTTTACTGCATTTTCTATTTTAATGCTATAAAACTCAACTAACTTCTAAAAAAAATAAATTCCCTTTTTTTTTCCAGAGTTTCTTAGACTTTCTCCACCTAGTTAATGACTGGCTGCAGCGAGGTAAGGCCAGGAATGCTTCATGCTCTGGGCATTGGCTAATTGGGCTGTTAGTGAGCCAGGGAGAGGAGGAGATGGGGAAATGCACTGCTGCTATAAGTCAGGGAGAGTGAAAAAAAAGAAAGTGAAATAAATATAGAACTGTTATGTTAGGGAAATTATGGTTCTTAACGCGCTATTTTTCTTTAAAAAAACAGCTCTCTCGGGACATCTTGCAAGCACTAAAAACAAAATAAACCAGAAATATAACTGGCTTTTTTTTTTTTTTTTAAATAACAAACTCAGAAAAAAGATGTTTCCTTTCATAACACGAATCATCATCCCCAACTCTCTGGCTACTCCACGCTGGCTGAAGCCTTGAGGAGACTCTCATGGCATCCAGGCTTGGCTTAGGTGGACCTGGAATGCCGCTCATGGGCAGAGAGCAGCAGCAGGTTGTCCATATGCTGCTACCTGTAGCTCTGCAGGCTGGGTGACAAGGCGCTTCACTGCTATTTTCCTGCTCCCCTGCAGGTAAAGGAGATGGTGGTGCAGAGATGGGGCATGAAGTGTGCTGCCCTATTTCATAGAATCATAGGATAAAAGAATGATTTGGGTTGCAAGGGACCTCAAAGATCAGCCAGTTCCATCCCCATGCCCTGGCTGCCCAGGGCCCCATCCAACCCGGCCTTGAGTGCCTCCAGGGATGGGACACCACAGCTTCTCTGGGCAGCCCATGCCAGGGCCTCACTACTCAGTGAAAAATTTCCCCTGACATTTGATCTAAATCTCTCCTTTTCTAGTTTAAAACCATTCCTCCTTGACCTATCACTATCTACCTGTGTAAAAAGTTGATTTCCCTCCTGCTTTTAAGCTCCCTTTAAGCACTGGAAAGCCACTGGCAGGTCTCCCTTGAGCTTTCTTTTCTTTTCCCAAGCTGGGAAAGCCCAAGCAGTGGTGGCAGAGGCACCACAGCCCAAGCAGGTGCCATGGGTTTGCTGCTGGCACCAGGATGCTGGGGCTGGGAGGACAGCAGAGATCAGGGCTCCACTGACCTGTCTCCCCGTGGAGGCAGGCAGCACACTGCGACTGTGAGCACATGGTTATTGGCAGCCCTCCCCAGCCCCAATATGAGGTGTGAATTTCACCTCAGGTGAATTATTTCTCCAGGGATTACATAACAAAGTGATTGTGCAAATACCATAGTCTGTGTTATAGAAACTTAACAGAGCCCCTGGAGTCTTTAAATTAAAACGCTGCACTAAAGTGCTTTTTGCCATGTATCTCCTCCTACACACAGCTCATTCTAGTCTGAAAAATAAAGAGGCAGGACAGCTTCCTACAGGCTTTCAAAGCGAAGATCCTACCCTAATTAAGTATAATCTTGTTCAGACGGCGTTTTCCTTCAAGATTCAAAGACTAGCAGGGGGCTGGGGCTAGGCAGAAAAGCAGATTATTAAAACTTTAATAACATGAGCCTTTGAACCTTCCCAAATTCTTTACAATTTTCTCACATCTCTAACCCAGATGTCTGCATTTAAAAACCGTGCCAACAAACATGAACTTTTTGTTTACGCTTTTATATCTTTCAATGTACAGTCTCTTTTAATATGAAAGGAAACACCATGCTTGCAGCTTGCAAAACAGGATGACAAGGCTAAAGATTAAAAAGGGGGAAAAAAAGAAAAACGAAGAAAAAGAAGACAAAGAAGGATTTGCGGGTGTGCTTTCCTCAAGGTGAAGCTGTTCCAGGAGCACGGGCAATGCCTCCACAGCGCTCCAGGCGGAGTTGGAACTGGGTAAGAAATGGTTTTCCTGTTCGGTAAACAATATTAAGAGTTCAGAAATGTTCTCATGCAGCATCAGAGCATAGCTGAGACCTTGGGAATTTTTTTTTTTTTTGAAAGGAAAGAAAAAACCCTACACATGCCTGTAAAAAAGTACTGGGAGAAGTCAGCGCAGTGCAACGAGGGTTCATGTGACTGAGACATTCCAGCAGTCATGGTAAGCCCTGAGGTGTGATACGGGCATGTTTTCTTCTGTGTGAAATTTTTACTGCTTATCGAGGGAGGAACAGCTCTGAGAGCAGGACCAGAGGGAGGCAGCTCCAGCAGCCACAGCATCGGGGGCCAGGCACAGCCATCCCATCAGGACAGTCCGACCCACCCCGCAGAGAGACTTTGTCCAGGCCTCATCCCAGGTATTTCCCTGAGCACACGTTAGTCAAAACTGGCACACTGTCATCCAGAATCTTCTGATACAATGAATAAAAAAGCCCTTCTCTCAGGACGCCCCTCACCAGCCCAGGTCACAGCTCAAGGGAAGGCCCAGGCTCTCACTCCTCCGACCCAAACCTGACACAGCGCAGCAAGTTCCCTGCCAAGCCCTGTAGTAGAGTAGCAGTGGCAGCTCTCCTGGCAGACGCTGCACACCCAGTGCTTCCAGAAGCCTCAGAGGGGAAAAACTTTCCTTTCTGCCAGGATTGTCCCAGGATCTGCTAGCCTACAAGACAAGTTCAAGTCGTCATAATCATGTTGGCTTTTGAAAACAAGTAGTTGTTCAAACACTTGTATTTGTTATGACTTGCTTCCCAGTTCCACACTAAGAGCAAGGGAACGGAGCTGTTCAGCAGCCAAAACTTCAGGGAAGCCTCTCAGCAGCGTTAGAGCCGTGCTGTTGGTACCACCTGCTGACCCAGCTCCAGGTGTGTCTGCACGGCTTCGCTGTGAGCGTGGCCAGCACCACCCCACCTGCAAAGTGCCATCTCTTAGGGCCAGGATGGAAAGTAAGAGTGGAGACCAAAAAGGCTCTAAGGACATAACAGGCTGTATAATTCTACCTGTTCACCCACAGCTGCAGTGTGTTGAACACTGACAGACACTCCAAACTCCCAGCAAGTTGCCATTCTGCCTCCAGCAAAACCATTTATTGCTTCATCTTTCACTCTTCTTTCTGGTTGTTCCAGTGACTGCTTTAAAAACCCAAAGGACCCCAAATAAAAGGCTCCTTGGCAGAGTAGATAGCCTGCAGTCACAGCTTGCTGCCCATTTTGGCACGTGGAGAGCTGGAACTGTCAGAATTCACCAATGTTCCTGAGAAGAAACCCTCAAATGGGCTTTGAAAGGATCTTGTCCAACTTCAGACAACTATATGTTCAGATATCTCCAGGCTGATGATATTTAATAAAAAAAAAGAGAACATTAAACTGCTTCCTTCAGGATATGATTGGCAAAACAGATACCCTAGTAACGTGCAAAAATACCCTTTTGTGGTTTCTAGTACGAGATAAACTAAATACAATGGCAAATCAATGTTTTTGAGCACAATTAGAGCAGAGAGAAAGGCCACAAGAGTTAAAGGTGTTCTTTCTCTGTGAGCATTTATTACTGAATTGCACAAATACCAGCAACCAGCAAGCAGCAGCAGGGTTTGAAAAACCTCCTGTGACTCACATCTTTTTTATGTTCGGACCACGCTGAGTTCAAATCCCAACATGCAATGCAATAACTCATGGGTGCCAGCTGTAATGTGGAAACACATTACCAGAAGCATCTCAGCTCTGCTCAGGATCCCCAAACCTGCAGCTCGGCTCCATGGGACTTGGCTCTATGGTTCCCAAACTCCCTTCCTGTGATGAGGGATAACAATTCTCCCTTTGGGACAGGTCTATAAGGATAAGCAAGTTCAAGATCCTGGTGAAGTGTTGTGTTGCCACGGTGATGTGGGCTATGTACATCCCCAGGAGACCATTCTTTAATTGCTGCGCAAGACGCAGTATATTAAGAACCACAGAGCAGCCCACAGGACATGGCTGATACAGCCATTCTCAGCTTGTCTTCTCCTCGGGGCTGCCCACAGCCAAGCACTCCGCACGTGGGGTCCTCTCTGCTCGCAGCAGTGGCTGCTGAGGTCGGTGGTGGGGACAGCATGGAGGTGACACAGACGGCATCTGGGCTGGAGCCAGCCTGTAAGTCAGAGAGGGCCCAGGAGAACAGTGAGCATTGTATCTGCTTAAACAAAGTCATGGCTGGCAGAGAAGGACTCTTCATTTTTCCTTCTTTTTTGTCATGCTGCTACTGGACATTACACAACTCAGTGCTGAATTCATTACCTCTGGCATTCACTTTAAGTGATTCTTTCAGGCAGCCTCCCAGAGAAAGGAAAGCTCATTTCTCAGATGCAATGCACAACCCACTCACGCAGCCCGCGCTGTTCCACACCGCATCTCCCTTGGTGTGAGACATTGAGGCAGGGACAGGCAATCCAGCCCAAGATTTATTCTGCTCTAAACAGCCCAGGCTTTGAGAATCTCCTAGTGGATTCCAGTCTGTTCAGTAGCTCATTGACTGCTGTTTTAATACCAAATCCTTTCCAACCCAGCTGCAGTAATTACCCCCACGGAGCATGAGGAATCTCAGTTATAAACTAGCTGGCAATCTTGCAAGAATATGTCTCCTAGAGGACTTTAGGATACTTCTTTCTGAAGTTAACCCCATTAAATCATTCTTAAGCTGTCTTCAAATAAAGAATGGACTTCCAGAGTAACCTTTGCTTTGGTTTTAAATACTCCCTTTTCCATGTAAAAGTCAGCTGATCTTTGGAGACTTCAAATCTCTCAAAGCTGTCCCACTTAACTATTCTCTAGCGTTCTCCCAAAATGATGAAAACTTTCAACAGCAAAGCTTAGGAGAGACATTAAGAGCTATGCTGGATTGTAAGCCAAAGCCTAACACAGCTTGCACAGAGAATTTCTCCCGTTGTACTCAGCCAGACAGGACACACTCGCTCAGTTTATATCAGAGGCATTATTGCACAGTAAACATTACATCAAAACCTTGGCCAGTAGATCCAAATTCAGATTTCAGCATTCATGTTAGGCCAAAATTGGTGCAGATCTACCCCTGAGTAGAAATGGTAATGAGCTGTGGAGCCCTTACATCAGCTGCCTAAGTCCAGTCTGTCTGAGAAGTGACGGTGACCCATTTGATGACAACTCAGAAGTAGCTGCAGAAAGGCATGATGCCTGCAGGGCAAAAAGCCAAGCAGCAAAGGCCATGGTGGTGTAGCTGATACCCTTGCTGTCACTGAAAGGGGACGAGAGATGGCTGAGGAACATGAACTTCCTTGCAGTCCTGAAGACAGTTCCCCCTGGGTAAGGACTGAAACTCCACAGGTGAGCAAGAGAGAGGATGCCTACCAAATCTGTGTTGTTCTTTCATTGTGGAAACAGAGAGCTCTTGGAGGCTAATACTGCTTAAAATGCACACCAAAAGCCAGCCACTGGGGACCTCCAGGTCATAAAGGTACCTAGCAGAGGGATTCATATCCTGCATGTTCACCTATGGGGCCTCCTGATGCATGCACAATATTTGGCTCACCAACAAAAGTTTTCTCCACTGTGGAATAGTTTCAGTGGGACAGTAGAAATGTGCCCCTTCCTCGCAGTCCCCTTGTGAGGAGACTCTAGGTCATAGGGGGGTTTGCTGCTCCCCAGGAGGAGAAGATCAAATCCTCTTTGCCATGCCATGCAGAAGTGGTCTGACCATATGGTCCAGCAGACCAGAGGCAAGAGGCAGAGAGTCTGCAGGGATGCAGTGGAGGCAGAAGCTGCACAGCAGAGGCTTTCACTAGCACCAATGACCTTACGAATGAGCTGGAAGAAAATGGCTTCTTCCAAGTCAGGCTGCTTTTAAGTCCAGTCACGTTGAGTTTGGTCAATTGTGTTGTCAGATTATCATACAAAGAAATGAAGGCAATGCATAATTGCTGCTTTCATATTTCTCCACGTTAAATATATATATATATTTCAAAATATAGCAGTTATTCACCATTACAGCAAATTCATCCTGATCAACGCCACTATATCTACATGTTACTGGCTTTCCCAGTACACTTTCTTAAGCTAAGTCCTGAAGCATCCTCCCTGAGAGTGGGCAGAGACTACACAGCCTTCTGCATTTATCTCATCAGTAGACTTTACAAAAATCACAAGTTCCTGTGCTTCTCCAAGGGCAAAATCAGACATGTTTCTTGACAGCTCTGCATTTTTCCAAAGCAACAGCACCTGTCAAACTGCAGATGAAAAGGATGTAACACTGCGGTCTGTGCAGTTTTGTATCAGCTTCTTTCCAGAGTGTGGTTGTGCTTTGGGCCCACACAGCTCAGGTCCACTTACTATGGACTAACAGCATTGAAGAACTAAGAACAATGTGCAAAACCTGGCAGATATCGTTTATTTTCCTACCACACTTAAAAGTAAGTGGCAGATTACTCAGCTGAGACAAATAAAGATAAAAATTTGGCCTAAACTGACAAAAGCTGGCAAAAGTGACAAAAAAATCATATTCTGACCTGAACTACTTGCCTACTGTTCAGAGTCTGTCTGCCTCACATTCTCAAGAGGCACTAAGAACGACATAGAAGCCAGAAAGCAGTATTCAGGTTAGTGCTCATATTGACCTTCTTAGACTTTTGGTCTAAGATGACGCTCATGATGCTCATCTCCACTGGCTGAGGAAAAATACAAAGCTGTTGCTCTCACAGAAAGCAGTGTAGGAAAAACAATGCATGTCATGGACTGTCCCAAAGAGACAGGACAGCACAGGCACCTGTCTGCAGGGTCAGGGCCATCAGTAGTCCTCCAGGTCACAGTAATGCTTGTTGAGATGCAGGGTTCAGTTCTGACCAAGGAGAAATTTCAGATTTTTAATAGAAAATGGCCCAATAGCTCTCCTTGGCTGGAAAAACACGAGAAAAAAAATGAAAAGGAAATAATGATGTATGCTTGATAGAAAAAGGTCCTAAAGGGCAATTAAACTCTCATATTTTCTGAGACACTCAGCAGTGAGAATCAAAGTTCTGTATCAGGCACTGCTGCTGAGGCGAATGGGGAGATAAGTCACCAAATAAGCACAGTTAATTTTCCTGGCCCTGCAGTCCCGTTTAGTCAAAATGAAGGACTTTTAATTCAACATGCCAAAAAAAAACCTTTTTAATGTCAAAGAACATCTATCCTGACCTGGAGGGATGGTAGGAAGGGGAAAGATATTTCTAAATTAAAAAAAAAAACATACACAAAGCAAAATAGTTTCTGTGTGAATTCAGCAGTTCCTAAGAGACATCTTGGAGCTGTAAGGGAGCTGGGTAATCTTTAATAAGGGAATTCTTCAGAGGCTGGAGCTTTGCTTTGGTTGCCGGCTGCCTCCTGGGGAGAGAAAACACTACGGAAATGAAATATGACCTTGCACCGTTGTGGCTGAGTATTTCCAGTCCTTTCTCTTGCCTGTGTGAGTAACCCTTCCCTGTGTAAGGAGCCCCAGTTAAAGGTGACATGCAGATCTGTGCTTGGGCACTATCTGCTGTGTCACAGATTTGCAAGTGTCACTGCTGCACACTTTTACCTACACACAGAGAAGTGAAAGCTCTAAGAAATCTACTGTGTTTTTTTTTTCCCAAGATTATTAGGATGTAACTGACCCACAGCATTTGCCTAATGCATCAGGAGTCTTTGCGAGCCAGACATCTCTCCCCATTATCGTTCGTCTGAACAGAGTCTGACTGTCCTGTGTATTGGTGCCAGTGTGACAGCTAACCCACTGTCATGCCATGACTGAGCTCATCAGTGGGAGCTGCTGTAAGAGCAAAACGGAGGGAATGACCAAAAGGTTTTACCAGGAATAAAAGGAGTGCCTATGAAGAGACGGGGGAACCACAGTACCGCCTTCCCTTCCCCCCAGGCACAGCCATTCCCAGCAGTCCCAATCCTTTCCTTTCCATTTTTCATCTTATCTGAAATAATTAAAGAGGAAAAGCATTCCCCAAATAAAGATATCAACAACATATGAGCTTCCTTCCTTTAATCTGCACCCCTCCATCAGCCAAGACCCTCCCATCAGCTCTGTGCCGGTGTGTGATTTCATTAAATGAATAGCCAATTGTACAGTAATTACAACCTTCCCTGGGCTGCTGCTTCTTTTTTTCCCTGTTTGTTTTACTTTCAATCTCCACAAATGGCGGGAAGCTCCACTTTTTTTTGTTCCTGCCTTCGTTTGCTGCAGTCTGCTTGCTCTCCATCAGTGACTTCACTCTGGTGAGAGCAGAAAGCAGGGCTGGAGAGCACTTGGGTGCAACTCTTGCTCCAGACATTTTAACTCTTTGTGGGCAGCCCTTTTGGTTCCCAGCTCTGTCTGAGGTGGAGAACATGATGGAGGACAAGGGCAGTCCGTGTGCAGGACCAGAAGGCACACTCATTAGAGATTAAGGGAATGAACATCTCCAGGACTTCTGTGGCTACTCCAGAGCTCCTGTTACTCAGGCATTTATTTGGGAAGCCATTGCCACACCAGGCACCTTGGAGATGTGGCCTTTACACGTGTTGTAGTCCAACCTTGTGGCAAGGTAATTCCCAGCTTCAAAAGCCTGGTAGATCGTATTCCCTTTGAGCCTTTGCCCATAGTGGTGACTTACACTTCTGGCATATGGGCAATGCACCTGACTCCCAATAAAATGAGTCTGTCCCTTCCCATCTTCAGCAGAGACCAAAAGCATTTGCAGCGTAAGGCAGCGCTGCAGCAACTTCTGCCTAAACTAACATTTCATTTCTTTGCTACAGCTCACTTCTATTGTCATCACTTTCATGCCTCTAATTAACTTGCATCTGTTTTGTGTTTGAAGTTTATAACACTTGCCCACTTTGGCTACGGTAGTTTATAACACAACGCTAAACATATGTTTATGTTTACTGCACACCAGCTCTGAGTCTTATGAGTTAGAGTTGTATCAGTTCATTATGCCATTAATGGAGAATTCTGAGACAAGGCTGAATCCTTTAAGGGCAATAAATTGGGGAATTATTTGGAGATGGCTGAAGAGAAGTGACCAGCAAGGACACGAGTGCCCTGACCTCGGGAGATGCTGAGTGCCTGTCACCCACCCCATAAACACCAGAACTTTTAGCACCTCCAAACATCAAACCGCAACAGTTTTCAGCAAAACTCTCGTGTGGATCTCAAAGAAGAGACTTAAGAGTCCTGTGCCATCTAAGCTCACAAGACCCTTGGTGCATCTACCTACTTTTAAACTAAGGGCTCATTGCGTTTGCATTAGGGCTAATGAGATCTTCAAAAGGGTTATAGATGGCCGAGGGGGAGGGGGGCTGTACAACAGATCGTGTTACATACAGAATGTATAGCTTATTTCAAAGTAATGCTTAACAACTACCACAGCTGTTAGGCAGCAGACTGCTGTCCCGGCACCAGCTGCGGTGACTACAAGGCTCTGCACGGCCATCCAGATGAGTTTTATGTTCAGTAGCATCAACTGAACCACTTCTGGTTTCCACCAGACATGGTGAATCAGGCCAGCAGCTGCGCAAAGTAAGCACACCGCCTCTCCATAGCCTGAGCCATTACGGTGATGCCTAGATAAATGAGTTTATTTTTCATACAGATAACAGGATGCTCCTTAGAACTAGTAAGTATTTACTTTCTCTTGCATTGCAATTATCTCCCTCATTGAGAACTGTAATTAGCATAATCGATGGTTTGTGGAGCTTACCTTCTAATTTTTTTGCCCTATGATTGACAGAAACTGCAATGTGCACTATGTCTGTACAGGAAAAGTTACATTTGATCTCTGCCTGGATGCTGTTGGGACTGGGAGCTATGCTTAAGCAGTTGTTTGCGACACATCACAAGAATGTACACTGTACATCCAATCTCAAAGGGACAATCAGTCATCTATTTTCCATCCAACAAAAATGATCCCCCTTCCAATATCATCAGCAACCACTTGAATTAGCTGCTCCCACTTCACCCATGGTTTCTTGAAGGGGAAGACAATCAGAGGTTGCTGCCGGGACATGTTTCTGTCACTAAAGCAAAGGGCAGGTGGCATGCAGCTCCTGGCTGTGGACTCAGAGATGCAGGGACCTTCCCCTCACTTTGCTCTGTACAAACACTGCTCTCAAGAAGTGGTTTTGCACAGAGTATTCTCTGCAAGCATGTGAGCTCTTGTTGCCAATTTAAAAATGTCACAAGAGTTTACCTATTATTGACTATGTACAGCGAGGATTAAAACCACAGCCATGACGCATACGGAAGTGCCCACTTGTAGAGCATCAGAGATAAGGATCAGTGCTGTCTTGCTGAAGTCAATGCCACAAAGCTGGTTTGCAGCAACAGGTAGATCTGATCAAGCATCCCCAGGAAGTCTGTTCTTCCTGTTCTGGAGAATGCGCCATTCTACACCCATCTACAGTAATCTTTTGGGTTTTTTCCTCGCTTAGCAAGAGCTATACAATCAATAGATTTACAATAACAAAATCTGTGCAGCTACTTCGCCCAGAAAGCCAAATCCTTCATACAGCCTTTTCTTTTCTTGGCTTCCATAGGACCACAAAGGCATGAGAATACACAGCCACTGCTTTCCAAAGGACCATAATAGGATAGTTCTTCTCTGGCACAAGAGCCTTTGAGAAGGACTTCAGCACCCTGCGAGTACCTGAGAAGGACATTATCTGATTCAGCATCCTGCTGCAGAAAGCCATAGCTAGCACCAGGCCAGGGCAGCCTGGCATCACCTCCCCAGGGACAATCTGGCCCCATGCAGTTATGCATCACTTCCCTCCTGCAGCAGGCTGCGTGTGCCTTACACCCAGGCTGCTTTGCAGCAAGAAGCAAGCTGGAAGAGTCAGCCCAATTTTTTGCCACTTCCACCTGAATTACCGCTTATTCTACTAGAAATCTGGAATAGGTAAGGTCTCCTTATTTCTTTTGTTTTGCTTTTCTCTCAGCTTTTGAACAGGAAATGCTTGGATGTTTCCCTAATTTGGCAGGATTTAGTTCACCCAGTCTGAAACCTCTGAAGCAAAGAATCCATTAAGCTTGTTTCCATCTGTCTTCGTCCTAGCAACAAATCAGTACATGGAGAGCTGAAGAAAATCATTTTGAATTATTTTTTCCATTATCTAGCTCTCACTTGCTGCCATTTCCCGCTTGCCTAACCTCACCACTTTATTCTCCTTGTGTCCAGCCCACAGCAATTATCTAGATATCCAGGACAAAGCATTAGGTTTTAAGATCTTAGGCTCCATTTTGACAAAGGCTTTGCAATCCAGAGACACTGAGGGTAGAGGATTAAACTTCCATCTGTTTGCCTTGAGGGGCACAAGCAGAGAAGCAAATCAGAGAGAAGTTTCAGAAGATACTTGCATGATAATGTTTCACACTCACTAGGCAGGCAGCCTCAAACAAGACTTACCTGCTCAGTAGTCATGCCAGTCCCCAACTTATATAGGTTCTTAAAAATTCACTTCATACAAAACTGGAAAGATTCCTTCAAATCCACTCCTTGGTGAGGTTTGACTGCTGAATTGGAACCCTGTGTCCCACCCCAAAAGTGGTTGTGTTTTCCATGGGAACTAACTCCCATGTTACTGCCAGTCCTTGTCCTCACAGCATGCTCCATGTGGGAAGCCATCAGAACTAAAGAGCAGTCCATTACCAGTGTAACCATCAACATCAGCAAGGCCAGCATCCTCCCTTGTTGCCTCTGATCTCCTTTTCTGCACAAGGTGCACAAAATACAGCCATTCAGTCTGTGACAGGTAATGTCCTCAGATCACTGGGGGCCTGTGCAGCAGAGCTGGGTAAGAGCTGCACGGAAGCTCCAAGGCCTCCTGTTGCACATAAGTGCTGCTCCTGGAGAACAACCCTTCCACTGAGAGTACCCCACAGCCCAGCCAGGCCCAGCCCACCACCCGGCCCCTCCTGCGGCCACTGCTCTGTCCCCAAGAAGAGGGCTGAGGAGCCCTATGGTGTGGGCTCAGTACCAGGCAGGCCTTGAAGGGGCAGAGCTGAGGTGGCCGTGACTCATCGCCCCGCTCTGCCACCAGCCACTGGTGACTAATGGTATTTACTTGCAGGGCTCTTACAGCCTTCGTGGTTTGGGGAGAACAAACATAAACAGGCTTAGCAGCAGTTGTTGCTATGTCTCTACTGTTTCCTCCTCTGGCCAAGTAGGGATTTTCCCCCACACGCACAGTTTTAGAGCAGAATTTTAAGGTTTGTACTTTATTTTTAAAATATAGTATTAATGTTTTCTTTGCCAGTGGGAAAAGAAGGAAGGAAACCCAGTGATCCTTGTGGGTCCCTTCCAACTTGGGATATCCTGTGACTCTGTGAACCACTGCCGGTGTGGCACAGGCTTTGGGGAAACGGTTCTGTAACCCAACCACAGAGTGGGGCTGGCCTGCCCTGGGCATATGCAGAAGGCTGCTTCCCAGCACCTGCAGCTACAGGCACACCAGCAGCAAGGACGGTCTCTAAGGGTACAGCCCAGAAACACAGCAACCTTGGAAGTGCATCTCCTGGCATAAAGCATCTCAAAGGATTTTCCAGAGAACCGTCTGTCTTCCAAGGGGCAGCACTTATGTTTGCATGTACACGCATGCAAGCACATAGGCACTTGCACACACTTGTGCATCTCCAGGTATCACTGCACATATATCTGGTGGGAATCTGCAGCTCATGTCTGAAAACTCCATGTGAAGTGAAGCCTTCTCTCTGCCTGGAGAACATATAAATGTGGTGGAGGAAACAGGGTGAGGAGCAAAGGATGAGTATGCAGCCCTCTGGACAGGACCTCAGTAACTCACTTTCTGCTGAATAAATTGTATAAAAACATCACCTTGTATAAAAAACACACTACTGTAAAATGAATTATATAATGCCTACTTTTAAATTAATCACATAATTCTGACCTCAGGCAGGAGATTCAGACTCAGATGATTTTATTTATATTTATTAATTTTATAAAAATGTCTTTTTATTCCTTTTAGAGTACATGTAACCCAAAGCTCAAGAGGTAGCACACCTTCCAGGGAGACAGGAGAACTTCGGTCGAGCCATCACTCACACAAAATCCCAAGGGCTGTTTGGTGACAGTGATAGCGGGGACAGTGCCACTGCCCTGGCAAGGCACCCTGACCCCGACTGCCTGGAGCAAAGGCTGCTGGCTCCTGTGGTTGCAGTTAGACGTGCAGTCCTGGGTTTAAATCTCATCCCTGTGCTGTTTGCAAGGTTAGCAGCTGCTTGTTTTAGGGAGCTGAAACCTCGTTGCTTGATTTTTCCTGCTCACAGGACCTTTGCATCTTCTGGCCAATGTTTCCATACAGTGCGTCCTGATAGTCCTAACAATGACATCACCCTCTCTACCCGCTACATCTTAAGGGGCTCACTTACTATTACAGCTACTGTTGATATTTTCAGGGAAGAAATTAGATTTCATATACTCTGACCTTCCTTTTGTGCCAAATCCTTCCATTCTGGCTCACATAAAATCTCCCAGTGAGTTCCTCTAGCAAAACTTCTCTGTCCTGGTTTGCAATCTCATGCCAGCTTTTTAGAACGGTGTTGAAAAAAATTAAGAAAATGATGGCTTTACAATTTGTAGGCCCAGGTGGGCAACTTTTACTTAAAGGAGGAATATGTTTTTTTGTGGAGGAAATAGGTGGGATCAGACACTGAATAAAGACTAGAAAGCACAGCTGCATATATTATTTCTGATCCATTTTCACTGACTCATACAGGTAGTAGATCCCTGCAATCTTGCTGTAGTGGAGGTTTCTATCAGATGGTGCTGGGACTGAGACATCCTCAGCTGTGATTACACAGATGGCAGCAGTCCATCCTGCATCCGTGTTCTCTTCAAGTGCAGACTTAGGAATCCCAATACTGGCAATGACTTGCTTACAAATTTGTTATATATTATGAAACACTCTGGAAACTATTTACAAGCAGTCAGTTCTCAGACTATTTCTTTACTCCTTACAAATTTGCAAATTGTCCACAACCTATCAAATATTAATATGCAGATATGGTGTGCTATCAGAGGAGATCCTCTGCTTTGATAAGAGGCTGGCTGCGCGCAATGGGCGGTCACCCACCACTGCCCTCCCTGTGACGTCACACCCATCGATTGCCATTTGAATCAGGAAATGTCACTGAGTATTTGGCCACATACTGCAGATTACCATGCCATTATAATCTGCTTGCTAAGGCAGGAGAAAGTCTAATGCCTGCCGCATGTGAGCACAAATAGCTGCTGAGGTGCAGGGGGCGATGCCCGGTGCTGACTCCAGCCCCAAGGTGGAGCAGCCTGCTTCTCTGATAGTGTACACAGCACTCCACCCATACCTCCTTGTGCAAATAGAAAATAAAGTCAAATTATACCAGTAAAAAGTGGATTACACTGGTCACTGGTAGTGCTCGTGTATGTTCGGTCATAACCTGCGATAAGGCGGCTGCCGTGTGCTGCGTCCCTTCAGGGAGCTGCAGGATGCCGGCAGAACCCGCAGCACTTGGCTGGCTGCGCAAGGACAGCAAGGAGGGGGACGGGGACAAGGACCAATCTGCTAGGGAGCACAGGGGGCCCAGGGGCTGAGTGACTCTTGCAGCAGACAGAAAGGAGTGCCAGTGACTGCCAGCAGATATGAGGGGACGAAGTTCATTTCAGAGAAGTAAAGGGTAGCGACCTTTCTACAGACAAAGCTGTCCTGCCGTCAGTACAGTGTGCAGCAATCAGCCACAGATAACAGCCTATAATGAAGACAGAGATTACAGAACCTCCCAACCAACCCAACCTACAACACAAAGCTGTTGCCGGCAGGTTTTAAAGCTAGCTTCCAAACACGAACAGAATTGCAATGCTTTGGGATAGGATATTTAAGAACAAAACTTTCAGTAAGTGTCATTGGTGTTATCGTAAATGAAAGCAGCGTGAAAGTCCCGAATTTGGTGAGCTTCTTACAAACAAGAAGTGATTCTGCAGACATCAGAAGTCTGTCCTGCAGAATTTATTTCTGTTGTCTCTTGATGCAGAAAGAAGTGTTGTCAGCTTCCACTATAAAAGCTATGGGAACGTGAAAAGTTGCTCCCAGGAGAACTGGGATTATGTTCTTTATTTATGAAGTCCCTGGCATTTGGGCCATCCCATGCCATGGTGAGGCCATGGGTCGGTGGAGGCTGGCAGAGCTCCCAGAGAAGATCCATGCTCTACTTCTCAAGCAGGGGTTGCTTTGGGTTTTAAGAAATGTCACTGCGTGCTGGTCAAACCTACAGTCCTCCTAGGGGAAAAAAAAAAAAAATTGGAAAGAAAACCAAGGGAAAGGTTACTGCAGACTGGTAACAGCCAAAGAGGCTGGGAGCAGTACCTGGGCATTTGCTCCAGCCCCTCCGTGCCTGCAGCCCTGTGGGGTGAGGGTGGGGAGCAGCACCCAGAGCACAAAGCTGTGGCTGGGTGAGGAGCTGTGGAGGGACAGCAGCCTGATCGAGCAGGGGGTCAGGAGAATGGCTGGGGAAGGGACTCCAGGGGGAAAAAACATGCTAGATGTTCATGTAACTAAAACCTTTATTGTCATGCATGTGCAAAAAGGTGGTGAGTTACAGCTGAATGTGCAGCTTGAGCATACGGTAGCTTCTAAGAGTTATTCTTTCACAGTTGTAGTAATCACAATGTGACTTCTTGTGTGCAAAATAATAAAAGACTGCTGGTGATGGAAACTTTTTGCAGAGGCAATGGAAAAGAGAAATCCTGCCAGCTGGGAGGTTGCAGTGGGAGCACCCACACACCTGCATTTCTGCATTCTGCATCGTGAACATGAAGAGACCGCCCAGGACAGCTGCCTAGAGGGGCAGAAAGAGAGACATGCATCACCATTATCCCATCAGCTGGAAATTGGTCACCAAAAGGCACAGCTTGGATGGGTTCATGTGCTAGGGAGGTGCCATTCATAGAAGGCACAATGGGGATTTTGCCAGATGAAGGTCCTGTTGCGACTGCAGGTGCTTGGCAAAAGCCCCTGCAGCCTCCATGGCAAAGCATCGCCCTTGGGACCCAGGGTGAGTTATGCACATCCTGAAGCACGCATAGGATAGAGGTCTTAGTTCATTGGGTTAAAATACCAGAACGATATAAAACACCTCTGCCTCTGTAACCCACAGCACTTAATAAAAATGCTAGGGACCCTGCTGGAGTTAAGCCATTGTTGATAGCCATAAAAAATTGGTTAATAAATCTTCTTCCACTGATGAAATAGCTACTTCACAGCCAGAACTAAACAAATTGAGCATTTCAAAGCAACCTGTTTGACACCAGCCCTGATTTGCACCCAAATACACACACCCCCAGACACACCAGGCAGCAGCACTGAGCCGCCCAGCCCATTTTGTCCCCCTCCCTGGTGACACAACCAAGTGCCAGCAGGAGATTTACTGCACAAATATTTTCCTTCCAAGTGACAGGAAGGGGATTTGCCTCTGCAATCCATGGGCTGTTAGGGTGAAGCGATCCCAAAAGCTAACAGTGCAGACTGGCCTCACGCTCCGTGTTTGCTATCGGTGCTGGTACTGCCCTGCTAATGGTCCCCTGAGGTCAGTCACACGTAGATGCTACAAGTTTGTGAGGATGCAGATTTTACCTTTTTTGGTGGCCCTTGTGTTGGAAATGGAAATTTAACTAAAAGAAAGGCAAGAGCTCATCCTCCTGCTGCTTCACAGAAACTATCCAGAAAGACTGCTTGATGTAGTATGAGAAAATGTCATTACAGCCTCATTCTTAAAAGCTGTCTCGAGTCACTATTTTTAAAAGCAGCCAATAGCCAAGGTGGGGGAAATGGCAATCACACTTGGCTAGCTTTTCTCAACTGCATGACCGCTGATGTGTTACAATAAAAACTGTGAAACTACAGAGAAAAACATCACGCCAATTTTAATAAAGACTTCTTAAAAAAGAAACACTCACCCTAAATTTGCATCATCCCTCTGCTCTCGGGGTTAGCAGCACTGACTCATTCACTCCCTTGCTGCCAATGGGGAAGGAGGCAGGGGACAGGCTGTGGGGTAAAATGTTCAGCGAAACGCTGCATCTTAAGGCTGCTGGTTCAGCAGAACTCGACGTTTGTTAACTGGATGTTGTAAACTTGCCCAGAAAGTCATGTTGGGGAAAAAAAAAAAAACCCACAACATTTTTAGTCTCTTTTAAAAACAATGAATGACGTGGAAACAGTGATGAGCAAAACCTAAGTTTTTCCAAGCCATTTGATTTGAAGCTCTGATTTCCTGATAACTTGTTAGAATTTGGGGTTCTGAGACAGGTGTTTGGCATTTCTGACTCCCCACTGCTCTCAGGAGACATCAAACTGAGCATTAAACTCTTACAGTCTTCAAAGTTCAAGTCAAGGTGGTTTTTGTTTTGCTTTTCCCCTGGAAGGTCAGTTCAGGATTGAATCCTTTTGTCAAGGTTGGCTGGGCAGCACAAAGCTTTGTTAAAGTGCAGGCACTGCGGCTCCCTCCTGGCTTCCTTCCCTTGCAGTTTGTTTTACTTCAGGATTCACCCACTGGGATTATAAGGGCTGCAGACAAGGGTTAGAGGTGAAACAAAGAAAACAAGGATGTTTGTTTATTTAGACGGAGCCAGAATTCATAACGCTGGAGACACCGGCTCCTCCCCAGAGATAACCGTAATTTTACAGCACCTCTCCACAACCTTTCTTCCAGAAATAAAACAGCGACAGATCCAAAATACCATTTCCCTGAGTAGCTCCTAGAACCAAAACAAGAAGGAGCGTTTTTCCTGCAAAGTGGCCAGCCACTGGAACAAAACAAACACACTTCTATTGATCTCCACGTGGGAAAACATCTAAAAAAAGAAATAAAGACAACTTTGCCTACCTCAGGGGCCTTTTTTATTCACTCAACTTGTGCCTCATTATAGAGGTCTTTTTTTGGCCACAGATACTTTTTTCCTCAGGTGACAATCTTATTTCCCCCACAAACTCTTTCTTCAATTGCAAGGCCAAATTTTGCTTTCATTTACTTGTGTAGCAAACAGACATATCCCAGGAAGCCTGGCAATATATTTTGCCTTGTTTAAAGAGTGATGAGAGCTGCAAAAGAAGGTGAAGATGCATCCACTGCACCTAAGGAAAATCTTGCTTTTTCCCCAGGTGAAGAGGTCACTGGATTTATAACAGAGGAAGAGGTTGTACAGTGACAAGGAAGTGGGCCCCAAGATCCCAGTAAGAAAAGACTAGAGCCTGGTCAGTCACCAGCTGCTAATCCAGGGGTCTGTTGGTGTAAGGGGCTGCATTCTGAGCATACGCAGAGCAGCCATGAGGACACAGCCCAGCCTCAGCACCGCTACCAGAAGTGGCCGCTTACTTTCAAGCTCTCTGCACAGCCTGTAATCACCCAATATTGAAACCAGATTTACAAGCTCTTTAGAGGAGGAGAAGTTTGTGATTTCCAAAGCAGACACATTCGGTATTTCAGAAAAAGGTCAAGCCCCCTGTGGTGTAAGGGGGGTTTAACAGAATCAGTTTAGCAGGAGTTAAGAGGAGACATACCAACTCCATGGCTCCCAATGCTGGAGCAGAGCTGTAAGAAAAGATGCAGTTATTATTGTTTCAAGAAAAGAATTGGAGAAATAGGCACAGAAGAAGCTAAACAGCATCTTGGATGTTTGATTTCATTTACTGCAATCTGAGAGACTTTTCAGTTAGCCATAGAGAGAGCTGTCCTCCTTATGCTCCAGGGCTCACAGTACTTTCAAAGGAACGTTTGTTATTGTCTGCAGTGGAAACCCGAGAGAGCGCAGCACAATGACAAACCCAGGCTCCATTCTGAGAGGACAGCCGTCAGACACTTCCTCACCTCTCCGCCCGCAGCCTTGTCCAGGCCCTGTAGCTTTCATGTCGCCTGTGCCAGGCTGCCCCAGGCTGCGTGCAGCCTTGTGCACGCTGACACAGCACCCGGGAAATAGCACAAAGGTCCCTGCTTGTTACAGAAACATAACTTATTTATCTTCTAAGAGTAATGACAAACTGGTACTGGTGAGGTCTGCAGATGCAATAAGCAGCCTCTGTGGAACCCTTACTGACAGTGCACATGGCCCGGCCTGCTCCCACCCCCTGCGCTTCTGCAGGCCCGAATTACAGTGAGAAGAGTCAGGGTTCCTTCCACAGCTCACAGAGCTGCTGCCAGACAGACACCAGCGCTCGTAACATAGTTCCCTGGACATACGGGCTCTGAGATAAACCGAAAATCCAGATTCCACCCTGAGAAGACGCAGGAGCCTGGAACCTTCCAGGCCACCTCAGCCGCCGCCCGGCTGTCCCGGGGCTCGGCCCGAGGGGAAGGCGGACAGCCGCTTTTCTTCTCTAAAACATCTCCACAGCGAGGGGCCAATTAGAGGCTCCTGCTCTTATTAGCTTTTCAATGGCAAGCATAAATAGGCCCTTATGTATTCAAATCAACAGCAAATGAGTGGTGAAGGTCACGGAATGGTTATAAGACCTTACAACGTGCTGCTCCAGACCTGTGGAGGAAAGTTTAGCCATCAGATCTTACAACCCACCCAGATATCAACAATGCTGCAGCTGCAGTTGACAGACACTACTTTGGGTTCATGTCTTTCAGCACCAAGTTCCCAGCCCAGTTTCCCAAAATAATATCTGGCAGAGCAGACAATTGCCCTAGAATGGGGTATCTGTGCAAAGAAAGAGCTCCTGTAGGAAAGCAACATTTTGAAAGGTCACAGCCAGGCTCCTAAAGCAGTTGCAGCCACATGATCAGCAGCAGGAAAAGTTAAAATTCTGAGAACGAAATGTGCAGCGTTAAAAGCAATTAATTCTTCAGGCAATTTTTGGAAATAAGAGCAACTTGATGTACAGAAATGAAGTTAGCTCCCCCAAGTTACACCTCGATACTGTAAACTTGGGCATGGTGGGACCAAGGTTCGCAGGCTTCTTGGCTGATGTGTTTAACTATGAATGAATTTGCAACACTTCTATTTACATAGCCCAGTGATCATTTCCAGCAAGGCCACCACGCAGTTGGAACATACTTTCAAGAATAAAAACTTGTGACACAGAGCTACAGGTTTCCCATGCTTACAGCCCCCTGTATTTCAGGCTGCATATCCCAAAGCAGTCTACCACAGTAACTAGCGTACAAGATCCAAACATTGCTGCAAAATTTTTGTAACCTTTGTGTATGCCATCTCCTCATTTGTGACAATACAGGCTCAACTGTACAACAAGAAGAGGAGACAGAAGCATTTCTGAAGAATTTTAAACATGGATGAATACTTGGTTTTCCACTAAATTTTGTCTCCAGCAGCAGCATTTTGGACTTTCCTTTTGCCATCATGCAGCATCTACTTTTTAAGAAAGTAGAATTCTGCTTAGTAAAGCAAGAAAAATACTTTAAGTTTCAAATACTGTAAGCTCCTTGGATAATCCAGAAGTTGTGTTTGACTGTAGCAACTAGATACTGAATAAAAAAAAAAATAATTGAGAGAAGCCAACATGTTGAAGGAAGAAGAATCAACAAAGTGCACAAACATAGGCTGGGACAAAAAGCAACCTATGCAAGAGCAGCATAGAGACAGAGATTAAAGTGAGCCCATTGTTGATTCTTCAGTTAATCAGTCCCACACAGAAGTAGCAGCATGTGATACTCAGACTATAAAAGAGCAAGGCAGATGTGCTCCATAGTGCTTAGAGGGCTTATCAGCAGGAAAAATATATATTATATACACACACCCCCACAGCAGAGTAGGTCATGAGGTTTTTCTGGGTTCCTTCCCACTCTCTCCCCATCTCCAAATAAAAGCTGAAAGTAGAAGGTACAAAAGAAAAGAGTTAAATAAAAAAAAAAAATTATAGAAAACAAGTATTGTAAGACAAGCAAGGAAAATAAACTGTAAGAGAATTAGGAAAAACTTTTTGGCAAGTTTTGCCTACAGAGAGGAAGAAAAAGTTATCACATACAGAAGAATTCACATGGTTGCAAGGAAAAAAAAAAAACATCATATCCAAGAACTGAAGACACAAGTTCACTGTCACTGAATACTAAATAGTGAAGCTGTCATTCTCATTCAGGAATAACTACCTAATTCCCCACAGCAAGGAGGAAAACAGGCTATGTCTGTAGAAACTAGTTTATGCACAGCATTATCACATGTACCATCCTGATTTATTTCCACCCAGAAAAAAAAACAACACCATTGCTTTCTAAAACAAAAAGTCACAAACAAGTTTCAGACAAAATATATATATATTTAAAAAAAATCTTTACAATAAGTCAGGAAACATAGGAGCTTGCATACAGTTTATTATAATAACTCAGTTCTCAGCTCCCTACAGTTCAGATAACCCTGGTGACAGTGTTTACAACTTCTAATTTTTGCTTTCATAACTTTAAAGCAAACAATACATTTGAGTGTGTTTTACTCTGTGCAAATAAGACAGCTTTTGGAATCCTTCAGAAGAAATATCCAAGATTCTGTTTGCAGAGGTCCTTTGTTTCTCAAAGATGATTTATGAGAGTTTTTCCTTTTAAGATAAAGTGCTCCTGTCCAGCAGAACCCAAAGGCCTTCAAGAGTCCAGAGAGTAAGTTTAGCTCAGATTAAAAAATAATTGGTCATACAAATTCCAGCTTCCCATGTCCACTGTACATTCCCCAGTGGACTAGCGATAGGATCTTATCATTGCTGAGGTCTGAATGTCTCATTTTATCACAGGTCATGCAGCAGTTCTCATGACCAGTTACAGGCACCATGCATTCCAAGTCCAATTTTGCCACCTGCCCTTTCTTCGAATGATGTCCGTGAAAACTATAGTGCAAACGGGAGAGCATTTGCTGTCGTTGATCTTGCAGTCTCTTATTTTCACTCCTGAGCATCCGCAAGGCCAGCATGATAAGGAGCACCAAAATTAGCCCACCAGCTATAGGAACAGCTATTACAGCTGCCCTGAACCATAATTCTTTCGAAGAGGTCAATTCCTGTACCTTGGTGATAAGATTCTTGCTGTCATGTTGATATCTGCTCCCTTGTCCTGCAGAGGGAGAAAGATGTGAGGTTTACTTCAGTATCAACAATCAGCTTACGTATCAACAACTCCCTGAAAGTCCACACTGACAAGTTTAAGGAGTCACAGCTACACACTGTGCAGTACTGAGAGAGAAGTTTCCAAGGGTGTTTATGACATGGAATTTCTTACCCTGACAGCTGATTTAAGGAGGAATGCCACAGATAAGCAAGACAGACCTCTAACATTAACACAGACATAAAAGCTACTCAGCTGAGATGCTCCCCTGCGCTCAGCCACCCGCTTCTCCCTCTGCTGTCTCTATTTACATTAATAACAAAACTAACTGCAGACCTTCAAGATCTGACTGTCATCAGCCAGAAGGCTACAAGAGCTATTTCACAGAAGCTTCCTTGCCCTACCTGAAGTCTCCCCCTTGGAAGGAGACAAAACATCATGTAGTCCTCTGTAATTGCACATATCTTCATGACAGCATTCCAATGTGGACACGGTGGTGCCAGAGTGGTTTTGTGCCTGTTTAGCTTGGCAGATATCAGCTGTGCTTGCAATAGAGTCCAAGCAGCCATGAGTAAGTGGGGAATGTGTATTCTGAGGATCAAGCAGTCTGGAAAAGCAGGCGCTAAGCTCGGATTTGCACATATAGCCAGTCGCAACACAGTGCGCAGCATCACAGTAGCATCTGATTTCACCTAGAAAATAAAGTAATGCAAGATGAAGTTAAGAATGTGGTCCCTTAGAGACCTTTTGCTAGGTACTCTTATTGGTTATACGCAGAATGTAGAGAATCAAACTTGGTACCACTTTCAGGATACTCTCCTAGACTGTAAATCCAGGAGAGCAGGGGGTTGTTTCCCTTCCATGGCTCTTCAGTACCTGTCTCCTTGTAACCTTAATCCGAGCAAATGCCTTGAGGCACTTGTTTTAATTAGTAGTACTGTGGCCCTTTGAATTAAAGCAAGAACATTTCACTAAAACAGGGTTTGGTTGGGGGGGGGGAGGGTGCAGGAAGGTCGAAGTGGCATTTTTTTTCCACAGGTAAAAAACTAACAAGACCATTTTATAGCTACTTCCACTCCCTGTCAGCAGTTGCATTACACTGCGTTTAAAATGAAATCCCAGTTCTAAAAGCAATACACACCTACAGTCCTAGAAAAAAAAAGTCACATCTATGTTATATTAAATCATTGCTACAGGAGTGGCATTCTACTTTTATGAAGTGAACACTTCTCCTAACTGGGCATAAACACACAAAAACTCTACATTAAGTATCTGTGTGACAACAACAAAAAAAACGGAACTGTTGAATTGTTTATTACCTCTCAGTACTGTGCCAAAATTTAAAAGGTTTAACTAACACCTTATAAAGCTATTAGCTAGAACCATTACCATCTAAAATCTCCCGGTCAGGAAGTTTTTTATTGTGTGAAACTGGGCAACTATTTGAAATTTCTACAGAAAGAGAAATTCTTCTTTTTTAAAGTAACCATTCATGCAAAAAGGCTTCTTTTTGTCCGTCAGTATTACAAAATAGACACAGTGCAGCTTATAATGAATTCTGGCAAACAAATCAGTGTCTTCCAACCCAAATGTGAAGTTATTAGAGGGAGCGAAGTTACGAGGCTTAAAAAGCGCTCCCCCAAATTTTGCACGGAATCCAACATGCAGTCAGAAGGGGAAACACTCAGACTGAAAATCCTCTACCGGCTCTATGAAAAATCTCTCAGGAAGCCTCAAAAACTTCTGAAGGAAACGATAAAAATGTTCCCTTCATAAGACTCTTATGTTGTACTCTCCAAAACACACTGGCGCGAGCTACACACGTCCTGCTGCAGGGAAAGCTCTCTCTTTCTAGGCAAGCTGCAGCTCTGACACACTCAGTGTGCCACCAGCCCAGGGTTTAAGAGGAAGATGTGTTTTTGGAGCTATCCTTAGAAGAAAGGAGCTAGTAATGCACCTGGACTACTTGGTGCAGCACCAAAGCCCTAAAAGCCAACTGAATTGTCTTTCTTCTGCAGCTTGCCCTCCCAAAAATCACTCCATAGGTTTCCTGCTGCCACCCTTTCTTGGAACGCTTTCTACCCCCTCTTGCATACCCCAGAGTTGTTCTGAAGGATGTGAACACTCAGCCAGGTTAGCAGCCCTCTGCCCACCTCAGTGCTCCCCCAGAACACTACTGCCGGCTCCAGGCCCTGCAGTTCCCGCTGCTCTGCAATAACTCTGCCTAATAGAAGCCAAATGATTGAGTGTCTCACTGTCTCAGTCTGCACCGATTCCCTTGGGCTCTCAGCGCGAGTAACCTAATTTCTCTTGAATTCACACACATTCCCTTCCAGCGTGCTATGGAGCAGCCTCTTTGTGTTTGCGGTTGGCAACTTACATTTTATGTGAGTTTTTCAGAGAGTGCGGGGAGGGGGAGAAAGAGTAATTTTTTTCATTTTCTCACTGCGTGGGAGTTAAAAATAAGCAGCGAGCGGGGAACACCACCAGCAGCGCTGCGATCCGAGGGGCTGAAGCAATACACACACACACCGCCGAACCGCTCGCAGCCCCGCTCCACGCTCGGGGCTTTACGGACCCGAGACAATCCTATCAACAAACCTGACGGGCTATCATCGGGTTATTGCAACTGCTTTTTAATTAAAGCCACGTTTCTGGCCGAACAGAATGGACTCTGTATTACTGTGTTAAAATTGTATTTCTGTCAATTCATAAAATTTCTTCCTGCGCTACGCAAAAGGCCAGAAAGGGTATTTGGTGTTTTGAAACGGCGAACAATGCCCTTCTGTTCCCTCCTCTTTCTTGTTACTGTATGTAGCTATTAAAGAAAAATGTCTGCTTTTAGTCAAGATGGCTACAGGAGAGACTGCGGGCTTCTCTCGGAGCGTTTGAAGTCGGCAGCAGCCAGCAGCCTGTGATCCCCTAATTATATCATTATCAGGCACATAGTTTCAGTATCTGCGACTTCACATCACTCAGTCCCTCCCTGCTCTGCCCGCTTTGATGGGGCCGGGAGGCTCCCTCCGCACTGCCAGGGCTGTTATTTAGCCTTAATTATAGCCTGCCTTCCAAAATAAAGAAGTACCGCGGCACAGCAGCTCACCCTGCCCCAACCCCCGACCGCGGCGGTTCCGGGCGGCCGCCCCCGTGCCGGGCTCCCGGCGACGCCGACGGAGGCAAAGGTCCGGCCGGCCGCCCGCACCGAGGGCAGCGCGGAGCCCCTCCCCGGGAGTCCCCCGGGCTCCCCGCAGCCTCCCCCAGGGCTCTGCCGCCCTCACCTCTGGTGAGCAGGACGGCCATGGCGCACAGCTCCAGTTGCAGCCAGATGAAGATGTAGCTGGAATGGCGATCCATTTACCCGCCCGCCACAGCCCGCCCCGCAGGCACGGCCGGCTCGGCCCGCCCCAGCCTCCACCGAGGAGCCGCTCGCCCGCGGG